>NC_053424.1:114571824-114839853 GCF_007990345.1 Gossypium hirsutum | reverse complement strand
AGAAGGGAAGATGGAATCGTAAATAGGGAGTAAAAGGTGTAAAAACGCAAACAAGTAAAGAAAGGAAAAAAATCAAAAAAAAGCAAAAAAAGAATAGAAAAAGAAAAGAAAAAAAAACCAAAATTACTAGCCAGAAAAATAGAAGTGAATGGTGTGAAAATTGAATTTAACTTTGAAAAAAAAATAACTAATAGAATTAATTACTTATAAATAAATCTTTCAATCATCAAAAATTTTAATAATAAAATATTCAAATTGATTTAATTGAACTAAATCATTTAAATATATAGAATTTTATCCAACCAGATATTGAAATAATTTATATTGAACCCAAAATCTAAACACACAATTAAGGCCTTTATCATTGAACAACCAAATTTTTTATAACTTTCCACAATCTTAATCAAAATCAGAGCTAACGTTTTACTAATCCAATTTTGCTAATCGATTTCAGGATGTGACAAAATTAATAATTTTTTAATAAAAAATATCGTTAAACTATTAAAAAAAAAAAATAAAAAATTACTTATTTTACTTAAAACCTTTTTATGATGAAATTGAATAAAATCAATAAATCTAATAGTTAGGATAAAGAATTGAGAGAAAAAGATTCTAAGAAAAATTGAGAGGTTAGGATATAAATTTTATTTAGGATAGAAAAGATGGATGAAATAGAGGGGAAGGGTTTATATAGGTTAGGGAATTTAGCCATTAGGTATTTCTTTTTCATTTTAAATTTTCCAACTGTTGGTCCACTGTTACAATTAACTGTCCATTTTTTAATCGTTGGTAATCCCACTATATTTTTTCTTTTTAAAATTATGCTGTATTTTTACATGTAACAGTTTATACCCAAAATCATCTATTTCTGTTATTTTTACAATTGACATTTGCCTAACTTTTCTTTTCTTTTTTAATGAAAAGACACATTTGTTGTCATTTTTCCGAAGAGAACAAATAATATAATGGCAAGACTTATGTTGTCAATTTGTGTTATTCTAACTAATTTGTACAAAAAGACATTGGACGATACGATGAAACGTGCTCCTCTAAATATACAAATTTGATTTAATGGGTTGAGTAGAATAAATTTATTATATAAATTTAGTAAATAAAATTAATCTTCAATAGAACTGGGTCAGGTCGGATTGGTTCAGTCAGTCTAAACATGCTATTGAATATTTTATGTTTATCAAATTTGGTCCGGCCCAAATATGGTTAGAAATTTGCTCAAACACATCATATTATAAAGACTAATTAAACCCATTTAGGCTTACTCATATTATTTTTAAAAAATATTCTTATTAATTATTTTATATTTAATATTATATTTTTTATTTATTAAAATTTTTATATAGTCATCTTAGCTTTATTTTAATATTTTTAGAGTATATTTATTTAGTATAGTTTATTTTTTAATGGTGTTCCAAATTACATAATATATAAAAATAATATAATAAAGTATTTAAACTTAAATATGTCAAGTCAGACCAAGCTTAGGCTTTGAATATTCAAGTCTGAGCTTAACCCATATTTAAACAGGTCTAACTTTTTGCTCAACCCATTTTTTAGGCATAATATTTTAAATAATCATCCTAAATTTTAGACGGACCTTCAGACATAGATAAATAGCCCGACCCATAAATAAATTTAGTGTTCTAACAGGTTATTTAAATTTTTAATAATATTAATTGGATTAATAAAATTTAAAAATAAAAAGGCACAGCGGAAAAACCGACACAAAATAATTCCAATATATAACACAAAATATATATGACAGCAAAAAAATATGAATAAAAAACTTCTAAAAATTTAAAGCGAAAGAGCCTCACTATTAAAATTTCACCCATCCAATATATATATTAAAAGCAAAATAAAAAGAAATATATATGAAAATAGGATAAAAGCCAGCTCATAAAAGACCTTGTAAAAGACAGCCCATAACATTAAACTTTTAGTCACTGTCACATGATATACCATATTGCAATGGTACTTAAAAATTATTGTTGGATGCATAATAATATAATAATAATGTTGAGTGTTTTTCCTCTATGTCTTCAAGGAGAGGATAATCGGGTATTTATAAGATGCGGTTATTGTTCATCAAAGTAACGTCTTAGGTAGGCTCTATGCATACAACACGTATACTTCCTAATTTAATATGTGTTCACTGATCTATTTGTTTACCTTCGCACCCTCTACTGTGAATATCTAAGGACATGTGAACTAGGCTTGCGAGCCTTTCATACGAGTCTTAATATATGGATCGCGAGCCGATATCTAGGTTATATTAGGTTTTGCGTCGGTAACGAAAAATATAGTAACAAATAATAATAATAGTGTACTAATGTTATCACTAATAAATTGTTGTATATTTGTTAGGTGAGATGTTGTATTCATGGTTCATGGTCGTTGTAGAGTGTGCATAATTGGATTAAAGCAAATTAATTGATGGAAATGAATTATTTAATTACTTGGTTGTGTTTGAAATAATTTCGATATTTTAATTATCAATTGATTTATGTATTGGTTTAAAGTTAGATATTAGATTTAAGAGTTTTAATGATCTAAAAGTTTAAATTCTACAAAAAATTAAAATAGCATGAAAGACTAGACAAAATCTAACAATATTTAATGATAATCAATTACATAATCAGTTGATTACATTTTTAACTTAAGACAATAATATTTAAATATTCAAATTCATAAAAACGTAAATAGCATGAAATGATTAGGCAACATATAATTTGTCAAAATCTAACAACACTAATGATAATCGAATAACAAAATCAACAAGCAGCTAAAGGCACGGTCCTATCAAATAAAAGACACATACTCTAGCCAATTGTACATTAGTCCTTACATGATGTCAAGAATGACAAGATAGAAACAACTACTACATTGAGATACTAAAATATTCTTTCAAACTTTCATGACTTCCTTTTTATTGGTTTAAACATTAGAGTGTCTCGGCGTACAAATTCTAACAACATCGTAGTTTTCCTTTGTTTTAAAGGTATAAAGCTCTTATTAAGCCCAAATTAACCTTGTCTTCATCCAAGGAGATGTTAACATTTGATGTCGCCTATGGAAATTGAATGAAGAGACATGGATCCCAACATTAAAGCATTAGTGCACTTATGACATTCATAGTGTGACTTACCTAAACACTGAATAAGTGAATAACTATGTAAGCATATGCTTATATACTTTGATGTATTGAAATCATTTGGATCTCAATGTAGTAAGCTAAAAGCTGGTATGTTGACTATATGATTTATGCATAACATAACTTCACTTATAATAATGGAACCTGAGCTCAATTAAGAGTAAATTTATCCTCTCAATGGTATTGTATTGTTTATGAAAATAGAACATTGTCACGAGCTATTTGTTTGGACAAATTAGTTACTTATAACTAATTTAAAAAATATCATTTTCATTATAGTAAATACAATGGTGAGAATGAGATAAAAGTGATCAAACTAGATGAATAGATTAAACCTTAAGAGATTACGAATATCCTTTGAGGGTAACACATATAATAAGATTATCATATTAGAGCTTAATAATATAATTAGCTTTTGTAATGGTATATAATGGAAAGTTCAATTATGTTATTTGTAGTGGTTTGACTCTATGATTAAATGGCTATGGGATTAATAGACAATTAGCAAAAACTTAATTACAACCTATTTTAATTAAATAATTTTAACATAAATTCTAATAGGATAAAATTATTATTACTTTAATAGAATTTGAAATGGATTGTTTAAATTGTTTAAAATTAATCTGAAATTCTTATTTAATTATTTATTGGGCTTTTTATTATTATCAAATTAAAGAGAGGCTATCCCAATGCAGATTTGCCAACTGCTTGCCACTCAAGTAAAGGAAGGCGCTCACTGCCCATGGGATTACTTAACCACAAGCAAGTCACTCTAAACTAAAATAAAGCTATAGTATATTTTTCCTCTACAAATATACATGTTAGACAACACTTCACGTATCCAAATATTACGAGAAAACTGTGTCAAAATCTAGCGAAAGTTTATTGTACTCAAGTATATTCTAATTTTCTTGATTATCAGTTATAGATAATTACAATAAACTCTAATTCATTAGACATGTTTAACAGGCAAAATATAATTATATCTTAAAAAAGAGAATTTTTTATAATAAAAAATAAAAAGTCATCAATCCAATGTAATTCCCCAATTGTCTCAGTAATTGAAGTATTACAATTACATCCAATTCAAAAAAAATTGGCACTTTGGTATTGCTTCAGAGAAATTTATTGAGATCAAGCATGAACAATATCGTCCTCTAGACAGATTGAGTTCAAAAATTGTAAAAAGAACAAAGAATGCCTCCAAATGCAAAGCCAGACTAAACAAAGTCTGGCACCAGAATTTATTCACAGGGAGTAGCAATTAAAACTGAAATCATTGACAAAACCAAATGCAAGACTTAGGTCTTCAAGATTCAGAACCAGACTTCACGATGAAATTCTGGCGGCTGATGGGATTCATCACGACTGGAGGACCAGCTGTGCGGGGCCAAGCCTGAAATTTTTTGTCAGTTTCTTCCCACCATCCCTTGTTTGAAACAGTGGAAGGCGTGGTCCCTGAGTTGGGAAGGAGAGACCAATTCTTAAAACTCTGCAATAATCAAATAATAAAAAGCTTCAAAAGACAACAACAACTTACCTCCAAAAATCTTACTATCAGAAACAAGCAGATCAGATACATAAGCAATGGCAAATGATCCCGCAACAGAAGCAATTATATACTTTGCTGCCATTTTCAAGCTGTAAGACAAGAAACCATGCTCATGAACGAAAATGACGTAAAATTTCGTGTGACGATAATGAATTTGAAAGTAATATTCTGAAAGAACAACTAGATGGCAGGCAATCAAACAAAGAACCAGAATACCAGTAGCAAAAGTTGTACGCTAAAAAACTTATTGTCAAAAAAGGAACACTTATTTAGAACATAATTATCAAAATATATTCATCAGCTAATGTATTTCCTTGCATATTGAAAACCATAAGGGAAAAGAAATTCAAATAAGCTGACATTTACAATCCTAGTGCAGTACTAGAGGCCTCACGGGGTACTGTTTAGTACTCCCTCTCAAGGGAAAACAATAATGACTCCTATTCATATTCTAAGATTCACAACAATGTGCAATACATCACTCGAAATGACATCCATCAGATCAGTGGCAATTTGAAACGTTATTCAGAATTTAAAAACTTTATTTGTTATTTGTCTTTTCCTTTTCAATCAACAACTACCATCTTCTAACACAATGCAAAAGAAAATCCTCTCCATCTCCCAGAAGGCCATCACAAAGAAATGCATAATAATCACCATCTAGAGTGGTTAAGAGAAAGATCTATGGTACCCTATTCTATTGTCTTAATTTAATATCTTCAGGGCTTAAATTTAAGTAGTAGCTAACAATGACCCAGCTTAGCCAAGTTCCCACGCAAATAACTGACTGATAAAAGATAAAGACATTAACAAGACAAGATATAGAACCATCTTACTTCAAAAAAAAAAAACTTATCGTAACATAATTAGAACAAAAAGAGCCAATGCGATCAATCCTAAAGAATGGAAGAATAAACCTCTCTTAAACACACTGAATAACAATCTTCTATTACCAAATTCAGGGAGGATTCTATTATATATGGTAAACTACAAACCCTTCAATCCAGTTCTTGTTAATTGAGCTAGTTTTCATTTTTTTTCTTTGGCCCATAAAAAAAAGCCGGTTCTAAAGGTACATGCCCCATGATGAGATGCTAGTTTGGGATCCATGAAAGTCCTCATGGAACTAGGAGTGTTACAGCTTATAAAAAAGGGGGGGGGGAAATCAATTTCCTTTGCTACCTTATGAATTAAAAACAGCCCAGAAAATCCTAATTCCCTAGCGAATGCTATACCATCCCATTTCTGTTTCCCTTTTTTCCCTTAAGGGAAACCCCCCCCCAAAAAAAAAAACCTATCTTTCAAAATAAAATATTGAAATCAACAACCAATTCGACCCATGAAACAATCAATCTTCTGATCTTATTCAATTCAATATTTGACCAAATCCATTCAAACTCAAATCGTGAAATGAAAAAATATTAATCCCAAAAAATAAATAAAACCGGAAAAAACACACACAATTCCTATCTCTTCTTCATAACAAACGCAAAATGAACTAACGAAAAAAAAACCTGGAGCACCATCAAGATCATGAAACGAAACCCATTAATCTAAAACAATAGAAAGAGAAAAGGATTTTCTATCCGTTAAATTAACGGGTCGGCATACGTACCTCGGGTCAAGGAGAAGCAGATGAAGGCTGGAGATGAAGAAGGGTAAAGGAGCTGCCTTTAAGCGTTAAAGAGTAACAATGAGTAGTTGCTTTGTGAACCCAGGTTTTAGTTATAGAACTTTAGATCCAACGGTCCAATTTTCTTATTTTCCATCGGACGGCTAGCGTTAATCAAAGTATAGTTTACTGGAAAAAAAAGGCCCACTTTCGAGGATTCTAACTGAAACCTCTTTACGTGGTATTTTTTAAAGGTTAAAATCTGTTAAAAGTCCCTGTACGTTTCGAGAATTTGAAATTTACTCCCTTCATTTTTCATATTTCAAAATTTAGGTCCAACTTTTACCATCTTTAAAATATTTTTTGTTAAGGTTAATTATATAACTATTTTTTTAATTATATGGACACTAAGTGGTTTTTATTATTATTTCAAAATGTAATGCCAACAAATGTAACAAAAAAGAATTTAACTGTGTTAATAGTTAGACCTGAATTTAAAATTTTGAAAAGTAGAGAGACTAAATTTTTTAAAATAAAAGTAAATTTACTAAATTCTAAATTCTTGAAAAGTATAGGGACTTATGGTATATTTTAACTGTTTCTAAATAATTTAATAAAATTTAATTGGCTAATATATTATAGGTAAAAACACTTCTCTAGTCTCTCTCAATTTTGATATTGAGCAAATTAGTCCATCTCAAAAAGTCAAACCGATTTAATCCTGTCAATTTCAAAAGTGTGCCATTAAGTATAATTAATCACAAGGTTAATATTTTTCATCAATTGTACATATTTTTGTTGGTATAATAACAAATTTAGCTCTCTAAGTTCACACAATATGCCAATTTGTCTTGATTTAATAAATTTATATTGCAACATTTATGTATTTTTATCAATTTGGTCTTGATTTTTAACATATTTAGCTTGTAACATTTACACATTTTGTCAACATTTACAGAAAATATATAAACATTGAGACCTAAATTTGTTATTAAACCAACTAAAATTATGTTCAATTGATGGAAAATATTAATGTCGTGATTAATTGTTCTTAGTTGTTCATTTTTAATATTGACAGGGATTAAATTACTCAAATTTTTTAAAGGGACTAATTTACTCAATATTGAAATTAAAAGGGACCAGAGGTTTTTTACCTCTATTATATTATATTATATTATATTATATTATATAAGTAATTTGATAAATTTCACCAACACATAATTTTCTTTGTACTAAAACAATATATATATTTGCAAATTTTATACATCAATAAAGATGAGAAAACAAAAATCTACAACATATCTACATAAACAAGTAAAAGTAAATTAAGAATATTGGAGATATCTATGCATAATATACATGAAAAAAATAATTAAAAATAAAATAAAATAAATTACTACTTTTTAAAAAATTTCACATATTTGAAATAACTAACTTCAAAAAAAATTTAATTAAACTAACTTCAAAAAATAATTAAGTAAAGAACTACTATTATTTATCTAATTTCACATCAATAAAAAATATTTAGCCATTTTTAATTATTTTAAAATAATTATTTTCAATATTATTATTTTATATATTATTTACTGATAAATTTGCTCTCAAATGTACTTAAAACCATATTCTTGTAATTGTAGTAATAACAACCGCAACAATTAAATTAAGACTCAATTAACTCAATATTATTATTTTAAAAATAAAATATATATGAAATATTTTTTTTTCAGTGACAATTTTAGTGTGAATAAAATATTATACACCATAGCAAAGGCATCACAACACGGGGCAATGCATCTATGCGGATATTATTATTATTATTATTATTATTATTATTATTTACTATGTGGATGAAAAGTTTATATGATAAATTTTTTAAAAAAATGATATAACAACCAAATATAGCTTTGGTTGAAATAGTGAAGTTAAAATGTCAAAGCAATTTTTTTAGATTTTATATGTAAAAAGAAATTATCTTTGATATTATTTTGTTAAAAAATATGAAGCTTTTAGTAACTTTACATTTGAGTTGAAACTCAGTTAATGGGTGACAATAATTCAGTCAAAATATGAAATATATATATACAGTATATATATAAACAACCTCGTAGTTAGGAAAAAGAAAAAAGTGATAAAGGAGGAAAGGAATAATGAAAAATCATATTGAAGTGACTTCAACCACTGGGCCAACTAGTCAGTCAAACCTGTTGTTAGAAACCAAGAAACTGATGAGACACTTATACATTCATGCCCAGATATTATATGACTGCAAATAAGTAGATTACTTACAATATGAAGAGAGGGGAAGTCTTACTATCTCCTGGAAAACTTCATAAAATAATCAAAGCAAATGGGAAAACAATAAATTAATGAATGAATGGATGGATTAAATGCTCAAAAAAGGTAATAAACACAACTAAACGCTAGCCTTACTTTGTATACCAAGAAGCAAGTATGGTAGTTTTGTTGCAGCTGAAACATCTTTGAGCCCTAAAAACGACAGTTCAGCGGCATTTTCAACCTTGTGATGGATACTTTCTTCCTTCTACGGGAACAATTGCCGGATGTTCCTTTTTGCTTTTTTTTTTTTTGGGGGGGGAATTTAATTCCGTGATTTTACAGGATCAACAACCAGCAGCTTTTAGGATGTTATCATATGGAGTTGAGGACGGAAAACTGAAGGGCTGGAGATGGTTCTGGTACTCAGTTGCACACAGCATTGGAAGAGTGCCAACAGGCTGTTGCAATGAGTTGGTACCACTTGTTTGCTCAAAGACAGGGCCAGGCTGCGTTTTTGAGTTAGGGAGTGGATGTTAGATCACGGGAATCTCATTAGTTAAAAGACATGGGATAACACCCCTTAACACTCTCACATGTAGCCCGACCTACCCATGGACACCCTCACTAGGAGTCGTCAAGCTCGCATAGTATTATAGACAGGATGAACAATACAATAGAACCAAAGTTCTGAGACCATAATAAGCATCCTATCTAAAACCAATTTATAGTAGGTGGTGTGGCTCAGTTTTAATATAAGCCCATGGGAAGTCCAATATTTAAACATGCATGAATTTGATTAAATCAAGGGCCGTTGAATCCCAACTAACATGGACTTAGAGGCTACCTGTTCTGCATGAAAAGGATTTTGAAAATAGCTGTCTTGTCTCAGGTGGACACTCATCAAATCAGACATCTTCTGCTGTTTCCCGGTTAGGAGTGTCTCACAATGATGGGCCATATCCTTGTAAGACATGTCAGGTCCTGTTGAGACAGATATTCTTCCGAACTGATCTGAAGTCTCCCATACCTGTGGTAGTAGAGCAAATAATCATGTAAAATGTGTCGCTTGTACTTTGAGACATGTAAAAAGACTGGCATAGCTGACATACTGAATCAAGGAGTTGATTAACATCCAAGGGTTTTGGAGTTTCCTGGGAAAACCCTGAACCATCCTTGGTTTGACATTCAAATGGTTCTGCAAAAGCATCATCCTGCAGAGCAAAAGAAATCACATGTCCAAGCATTGAAAGATAAAATTTGGAAGGTAGAGTGAAGAGATTTACCTCCTTGGTAGATTTACTCTCTTCCGCACCAGCTTGATATTCTTTATGCAGTTGATCGATAGTCAAGTGGGAACCTAGAGGACACACATCATCTGGCAAGAATTTACTTAACAGCTGTGCTCGTGTATTGGACAATTCAGGCTGCATATACATATATATGCACCAGATATTAGTGTAAGGCAATTACAACAGAATTTACTAGCTCTTCAAATTATATATTGGAGTCAAAGATTCTTGGAATAGAAAAGCTTACTTCTGACGAAATTCCCAAGCTTTTCAAGATCTCAGAAGCAAGGCTTTCATTATCTTGCTCTGGGGTAATCTGAATTTGTGAGAGTGTCTTTGCAGCCAAATCGTCATCTTCTTTAGATCCATAAACATTTGTTGGTCGGTCAGACCCAGTGTCAACTACCTTCAACTTGCAATCTTCCACCAAGTGCAAGAATGGATCAACCTATTAATCATAGAACAATGGTATGAAAAGATCTATCTGGATTTGAGATATTTAAATTGCCTTGGAAAGCACCAAAATATAATTAAAAAAAGAGATGAAAGAAAGGTAGAAGAAAAGAAAATATGGAGACTACATCACATTACAGATAAGTGGTAAGTGTTCCTTACCACTCTTTCTCTAAGAGCAACCTTCGTAGAATAGACAATAGGAAGAATATTGGATGCTTTTGATGAAAATAGGATCATTGATGTTGCCAAGGTGAAAAGTGATCTACGACATGATGGTGGAAGTGGCCCTGCAGCATTAGTGGAAATTTAGATTAAAGAGACGAAACCCCAATAACATATATCAAATTAGTTGTTTCATCAGAATCCAACCATAATGAACCAATACATCTTCCTAACCATTCTCACTGTAGTATGTGCAGCATTCATGAAAAGAATTTATAAGAGATGGGGCAAAACATAAGTTTGGACCATTTACTAATCTGACTCAAAAACTTGAATCTTTCAAAATACTGACTAGTGTTTGTATATGTGGCAAGCTGGCAGTTTGATTAAGATGCTTCACTTAAAGGTAAGATTTGAAAGAACAGATCTGTGCTATATTTCCTACTGGTTTTATGTCCTCAAGAGAGCTTCTTGCATTTCCAATCCATCAGAATTATTGGTTCCTTTTTTCTTCTGCAGGAGAGAAACCTTGGTGTCATCCATGTAGGTGCTAAACATTTGTGACTACTACTATAATTACACGTTACATGAATTCATTTTCATGCAAGACATGTTCTATCCTCTAGTTTTATTTTTTGTTTGCTGGGATTGTCATGAAAGAGTAAGACAAGGAGAAGTAGACACTGGTAAAATCCATGTGAGGGTAAGGACAGCTTCAACTTTGAACACTCACCTCCTTCATTAAGAGAGATACATCGCAATGAAAAGGCTAGCTGGAAACTACGAACAAGAGCCTCATTGCTAGAATTCTGCATTACATAAAAATGAAAATACAGAAATTAGACCTCCAGGAAAGAATAAATATCAGTTACATGCAAGACATAATCAGTAACTCATGTAAAACAAATTCCTTTAAGGTAGCATCAGTTGAGAAATTACCTTGGCTCGAGAGAAGAGCAACACTAGGCTGTATGTATGAGCAATTGCTTCATAGTTTCGTGGTGTATTTTGAGGAGAGACAGACTGTGCCCAAATTGATGAAAGCAAGAGACTGATCTGGGTGCTACTAAGCCGTAGAGAATGGGCCTCCTGAAGTTTAACAAATACAAAATGTTTCAAAAAAACACATACAGATAAACCAAATTTCAAAGGGTTAATCATTTGACAAATACTCACAGATTGTGTATTTGAATTGCTCAGAGAATTTTTATCTGTTTGCAAAGGTACATACAGATTTCTTGAACTAGATGCTCGACTATAAGATGAATTCAATCTATTCAGAATCATATTATTACTTCCCTCATTAACAATACTTTGTTTTTCTATATAACCATTCCCCCTTGAGAAAGATTTCTCCTTCCTTAGCTTCTCAAAAAGGGCAGCTGATGAAGAAAAGACAGAGACAGTTCTTGAAAGTGTTCTTGGAATGGCTTTGTTTGTTAATGGAGGAACAGAGGATTGTTGAGGGCAAACTGAAGTTGGGACAAGCACAACAGAAAAGATACGGTGAGCACCAATTCGTGTTTCATGGTCAGGGTGGACCATAGCTGGGAGTAATTGATGGAACAATGACTCAGGAAAAGCCTATAGGTGCAAAGAAACACCAAATAAAAAAACTGCAGACAACACTATGAAATGTTCATGAAGAAAAAAAGATCATTAAAATTATGATTGTTACCTTGTTTAGATAAGATGGATTTGGAATTGAAGCAATAACTTGAGCAGTTCGATAGACAACAGAGACTGTAGCTCTAGCTATAACTGTAATATTTGAGATGTTCTCCAACATCACAGCCATAGCATCAAGAATTGGACCTGCATCTCCAACCTGTTCACAGTAGCTAGCTAAATTTGAAATGTCCAACAAGAATAAAACACAAGAGAGTAATCCCACCTTTTGCGATAACTGTACAAGGCAGTTATCTACAGCTTCTTTAAAGTTCTTGTTCCAATTTATAGTTTCAACTCCCAGAGTTGCATCGTCAAGTGAGCAATGTATGCTCTTTCGTAAATGCCTCATAACATCACTAACTGCACCAAGTATTGCTACAGAAGGCTCAACTTTTGAATATCGAGCAAGGGAGGATGTAACCTCTAGAATCTGAAGTTGCACGTCAGGTTGTTTGAGAACACTTTTATGGTCAAGATGCTTAACTAATAATGACAGCAAAAAATGTGTATTCTGTCCTGCAAACAGAGAAAAAATAAATAGTATCAATTTCTCAAACTCGTTACAAGTCAAAAAATTTAGTAATAAAAAAAAATATATATATATATAATTTGATAGAAAGAAAACTGAAACAGAAAAAAGTCAGACATATTGACTGTTGAAAATGCATGCTACCAGAGCTCTCCATTAAAAGCTGCATATCCTTTAAGACTGGAAAGGCAAGACCAGTTTGAAGAGTCCATAAGTTTTCACTATCCAAGTAACGGAACAAAGACTCAAGAACACGTCTTGCTGTTGTAGCTTCCTTGGCTAGGTTTGCCATGTTATGTAAGCAAACTCTGGACCAGAAGCTGGGATTTTGGGCGTCTTCCCTGTGAGAATAAAAAGAAATAAACCCATTCAAAGGTAATTATTTAAAGGTAAACTACACTGTTAGTCACTAAACTACGGTAAATTTTCGTTTTGGTCACTTAACTAAAAAAGTTACAATTTGGTCATTGAACTATTCAAAAGATTTCATTTAAATCACTAGGCTGTTAAAATCGATTCTATATGGATTTCTCTATTCACACTGCCTATACCAATCGAAGGCTCTCTTTCCCCTTCTTTTCTACTATTTAGTTTTTACATAAAACAACTTTGAAAGTCACAATCTACAAACCAAACTCCAAACAGCTTTTTTCTTCAATCTCTAACATTGACCATCAGACCGACTTGGATATATGGTATGTTCTTTTACTCTCAATGGGTATTGATCCACCGTATCAATCGTTGAATTGTCACTTAAAGCTCGCTGGCGGAACTTTAAAAAAAAAAAGACTCAACAGCCTAGTGACTTAAATAAAAACTTTTGAATAGTTCAATGACTTAAATGAAAATTTTCGAATAGTTTAATAATTGTAACTGTTTTTAGTTAAGTGACCAAAATGAAAACTTATTTATAGTTTAGTGACTAATGGTATAGTTTACCCTTATTTAAAATAAATAGGTAGAATGTATAAATGTGTCATGGGATTACACTGAGACATTTTGTTCTCCATTGTCATTCACAATTGTGTCCCAAGAAGGAAATGTTATGGGGACATCTGGTGATGGAGAGTCATGACCCTCATCCTTTACCACTTCTTTTTCCAACTGACTTTTGCCACCATTATGGTTCTCCAAATTTTTCCTTGGGTCTTCATAATTTTCCAAGACTACTGAAACAATCTGTTTTTTGATAATTGAAAATGGCTTTAATGCAAAAATGAGATTAAACAACATTCACAAAGTTCATAGAAAATGTTGGTTATATATATGCATCACCAATGCAAATATTTTTCAATGGAACAAACATGGAAATAACCAGAAGATAAGTTTGAATTACCGTTATGGATGCCTTGAAAGACAAGAAGTCAAAAGTGCCAAAGATGGAAATAAGATTAACATTATTTTAGTAATATTCCTAATTAGAATAACTTATTTAGGAAGTATTTTCTTGCACTTAAAAGTCCCTAATTTTAATTTCATTAATTATAGTTTCTTATTCTACAAGTTAATTAGTTGAAAAGAATAAAACCCTATGTAACCTCTATTTAAGGGGACCATTCTTAGTAATAAAACAAGACAGAAATTATTCTAATTTATAGAGGTTTATGACTTTCTCTTTCTAATGAGTCTAAGGTTAGGAGCTCCCTTCGATGAGTTTCACAATATTATTCATTATAGGTTATTCTCGTGGTAGAAATTGCAACAAGGGGAAGGCTCCCTCAATCAAAGTGAACTTTCCCGTAGTTTATCCGGTGACTCAATTCATAACTCGTGACCTTAACAATTACACATAACAATTTGTATATAAGAAACAAATAATCATACTTAATCATACTTTTTATCTTGATGCTTTGCCCAGATCAGAAAGTCATGAATTACCTCATTTGAGGATTTACAAATGAAACCTATTACTATAACAGAAAACATGCAAATATAAGCAATGAATAAAATTAATGAAATGAATAACGTAGAAATAAACTTGCAAAGACATGTAAATGGGTCTGAATCTGCTTACATTATCGAATTCCACCGAAATGTGAGAGTGTATGCCCATAAACCAAATCTAGACAAGAAAATAGATAATTGAACATGCATTAGAATATTTATATATACAATAGAACATTGAGAAAACATAAGCTGTAAGGAGGAAAGAAATAATTGGTGAAATGGAAAATATTATTGCCATTTACAACCATTTCCAGTTTACGTTTCTAAAAGTCAGACACAGAGTTGCCATAATGCTATTGTCTGAACATCCAAGATTAAAATAAATAAAGATTGCATTTTGAATAGCCAAATATAGCAACCTTAGAATTCTTCCTTTCTTTCTTGGAAGGAAAGGTGGGGGAAAAATAAGATTTGTTATGTCATATGGTTTTGGACTAAAAAGAATCATGTCAAGAACACATCAGATGAAGATTAGATGCAGGAATCATAAGACTGACTTCTAATATTCTATGATGTTAATACTACCATTTAACGTAAGAGTAAGAACCCAATATTGCCCCAATATCTGTTATCCTTCTATTAGTGGATCAAAGTCTAAGTGTTATCCTTCCCCCATCTTCATTTGGAATCGTCATAATGTGCCAAAAGAAATCTACTGCCTAAGACTGCAAGGGAACAAAACTGTGTCTGTGCTGGTTAAAGCCTAGCTTTATTTGTGCTTGTTTAACCATTTTATCTAAATACATAGATTTCTTTTGGCTCATTATGATTTGCTCACAAGGGTGCCTAGCTCTGTAATATGTGAGATTCTATCACTCTGATTATGGATTTAAATGAGATATCAGGCTCTGGATTCAAAATGAATTGGAAAAAGGATTTAAAAAGAGCTTGAACTAGTAATGAGGCTGGATCCATAAGTAAGCTTGAGCACACAATCCATTTAAATGAGCTTGACCAAATGCAATTGTCAATGTCAAAGGCCCAATACTACCATACTACGTTTCAGTTCCCATGCCACATATCATCACCATCTATACTCCAGCCAAGGCGACGCTTAGACCAACAGGAAGGTATCCAATCTTATCTGGGTTTGAATTTATTTTCCTTTTTCCCTGCTTTTCTAAGCACTACAACTGAGAGAGAGGAGGGAACAACATAAACTCAAACTTTGAGACCATTTTAAGGCAGGGGCGAAGCCAGAATTTTTTAGAGGGGCCGACATTAAATTGTAATTTTTATGATGGTAAAAATGCAATTTTTAAAGGATTAAATCAAAATTTTATTATTTTTAGGGGGGCCAAAGTGCAATTTTACCTTTACCTGCCAGCCCCACCCTAGATTTGCCCCTGTTTTAAGTTTAGGACCAGCTAAAGGGCTGAGGCAAAATAAGGTAGGTTAAATAAATAAACAATATTCATTGTGGTGTCTACAATTGACCACTATTAGGAGTTCCAAAAAATTAATGTGAAAGAGTGTTATAAAAACAAATCTTTAATGAACTTTAACTTTCCATCATTGTAGGAAGTTAGGTTCATGAAACAACCCATGTTCACAGGATATTCTCCAATCTTATTTGGGTTTGAATTTATTTTCCTCTTTTCCTAGATTCCTAAGCACTACCATTGAGAGGGGGGAGTTCCAAAAGTAATTGGAAAAATAGACTAACACTAAATCTTGATTAGTGGAAAAAGTAATCTACTTCCATTAGTCTAATAAGTTAACCTTACTGAAAAACCCAACTCACAGAGTCCTGCATCATAAACTTCAAAAAAAGGGGAAATGCCATACTTCAGCATTACTCCACCAAAGTTCGTTCATGGTAATACATGGCATAACTTTCTGGTTTAGTTTCTTCTGCCTTCATTATACATGCAGAAGATTAGTTCCTTCAGGTTTAGTTTTCCAGAACTTTATAATTGTTAGTATCAGTTATATGATTTAAGGTTTCATTTTATCATCTATTTTCCAGAAACCCAGCTAAAAGTTGACATAATCATGAATTTCAAAAAGAAAAGTAGCCATGTGAATGTATACCATTGAAGAAAGTGCTTGCAACCCAGCTGCACGTAGATTTTTTTCCCTTTCACTTTCTCCAGTTTCTTGAGCTAATTGACATAGTTTTGGAATAAAGCCTTCTAACTTAAACATGCAAGTGCCATCATTCTGCAAAATTTGGCAAGATAAAATGAGTTTGAAGCCTGTTTCCATAAACATACTAACTTTTGAAAATAAATGCCCTGCAAACTAGAAGTCCATTCAACGTAAGAAGCATACAAGTAATGCCAAAAGCACCAACCTGATTATTTAAAAAGTAAAAAAGAGTCTGACATCCTATAATTCTCATTTCATCATGCCGTGTTTGATCCAGCAGTGTCTGTATAATGCTCAGTAAGCTACTAGAAAATAATGACCTAAAAAAGTAATGATAACCAGAAATAAAGTGAGTTCAGGGAAAAACTACAAGTATAAGCAAATTAAAATTATTTTAGTCATTAGCTTGATATATTACCCTTGAAACTACAATCTAGATATTTCTGTCTATTGGTAAAAGGATGAACATGATTGATATGGAAATTGTGTATAAAGTGCTTGGATTAGTTGAATGCCTTTATTGATTGCAGTACCTATAGGTATTTGGGATTTTAAAATTCATCATTTTATATCTTTCAAATGTATAGGCATATTAAGGCTTAACCAATTTGTGCATAGTGTGTGCATTTCGTTATCACATTTTATAAATTAACCCCATATCCACTCTTTCAAATTCATCTTTCCAAGCATATCATTTGGGGAGTGCCAAAGACAACATTGATCAAGAGACATGATCACTTACATTTTACCAATGTAAATAATACAACACTTAAAATTAGCAAATTCCAGAGAAGAGGTCATAAAGGTGTAACAAGTTTCAATCAATAAGAGCATCTTCTCTATAGACTATACCATAGAAAAATGTCTTGCATTATCTGGAACTTGCAACTAGCTAAAATATCTAGTCAACTCAAGCAACATGTTAATTGTAAATTATAATGATCCATTATCCATCCCCAAAGTCGTTGCCCATTAAGTTCATCAAAGGGTATTTTATTACAGAGAAAAGCAGTATGGAAGTTTTCATATCTTTGGTCCTTTACGCAGAGGTTAAGAGTTTAATCATCCACCTAGTTTTTTTAGAACTTAATTAAATTGTACAAGGCATTTTTATTATTGGATAGGTGCATTTCCCTTGTTGAAGTAGACTTGTTCTCTCACCTAAGCAAAGACTAGAAGAAGAGTTATCAGATAACAAATTGGAGCATAAAATTTCCTTGTTTTCTTTTTAATGGTGGTTGAAGAAAGATAGGATACCAAAATCACTTAGAAAGGGAAAGAAATGACAAGATATACGTATGTATATAAAATGCAAAACATCTCATGATGCAATAGTCTTCACATGACCAAAACAGTAAGATAGAAACCCATAAATTTTGCAAAAAAATAAAAAGGAACTCACATTTGCTCCTTACAAGAGACCAACAATTTCCTGTAAATACACATAACGGTTTTCACTGATTGAAACTTCTCATTCCTCAACTCCTTGTAACACCTTTGCTCAAGGGAAGTACTGATCTGATCATAAAATTTGCAGGAATCAGTTATAGTAAGGACTAACATAATTGACTTGCTATAAACTTTGCATATTGCAGGAAATAGTTCTTCATTTTGATAAGTTGAGATAAGCATGCCCAGAACAAATGTTACAGCAAAAATGGCTAAATAATGCCTTTCTTAAACCAATAAATAATTTACTTTTCAAAACACTTCGATAGATATTTTATCACACAACATGACAGGAAAAACACTTAGATCCAATGACAATGAGGATAGTTCAGGTTCTTAAACCAAATAAAAACCTGAAAGTTATTTATCAAAAACTTCTAACTTGTTACACAGAGTTCTACAAAAACTCATTGTACTTTATCTGAACTTTATGTTCATAGTGAGTACTTCTAAAATTTCATTTTAAGAAAAAAAAAAAAGCGCAAAGTGTAGGCATTTGTCATAACCAGATCTTAACAAGCATTATAACTTTAATAATCTCTTATGTTAACAACAAATGCATGCACACTTCAAATATCATCAATTACATCAAAAGCATTATCCCGAGGCTTGCAAATATATTGTACCTTTGGGATGCGTAAAGGATTTTTTGAAGCATATTCACACAGCTTTCCTATCTTGCGCTCATTTGGTCCTTCCTCCTATCAGAAGAAACATAGCTCAAGTTATATGATTAGTAAGGCTGAAGAAGAAAATGTTTACAACAAAAGACAAATAAATGCTAATACTACAAATATCATCCACAATAAAGTTAGAGAATGATTAACATGATTAAATTACAGTTTTATGACTAAGTTTTGCTTAGCTAAACCCTATATAACGATTGACTTATATTAGTTTTAACTCATCTTTCAGTGGCCACCTGCGTGGTTGCGTTACAAAGTAGCACATAAACAAATGTATTTAAATCTAGGAAAAGCACTATCAAGCCTTACACATGATACATGAGCTAACTTAACTAACCCTTGAGTTCATCTTCAAAAATATGACAAAGCATTATATTATTACTAGGATTAAAAAATGTGTGAATTTACAGAAAACACAAACCTGATTACGCGGAAATATTTCGGCAATCATCTTCTTATACCTCTTGACAGGCTGTCTAGACCTTGTACGCAGTCCAGGGCAAAGGAAACATAGGCTACCACAAGCAGGCAAGACTTGCCTCGAAATGGCGCCAGAGATGAAACTCATTCTTTTATAATATGATTTTAAATTATAAAGAACAGCAAGGAAAACTTCAGTATCCCTGTGCTTTCTTTCCCTTCTAAATCATAAAAGCGTAGGGCTTGAATGTCCAGAAGGGAAAGAAAAGCTTCACAACAAATAGGATACCCGCAAAATCCAATCACCAACCTATGAACAAAAATCCTGGTGTCACAACTTTTAACCTATAAATCAAAACCAAGCTAAATACTATGAATTATAACTCCTGCATTTTGGTTTATCAACTTGATCAAACTATGACTAACTGCTATCAAAACTTAGGCTAAAATATCAATAAAATGCAATGTTGAATCCAAATTCAAGAAGAACTCAACAAAATTGGATTGAGTAATTAAAATAAATAAATAAAGGAATCTGGAAAATGAAATATTTGATCAAAACCCAAACCAATGGGAAATGGCTGATAAAAAGTGGGGTTTTGATTAAACAAATTATTAAAAAAAAAACTCTAAAGATACCTGGAATCAATGTCAGAAATAGCAGAGCTGAGGCTGGAAATCTAAAGCGTGCAAAACAATCACCGCGTTTCCAGCATTGCCCAAACCGCGAAATCAAGTTAACCTGTTTTTCTAAAAATATATGCTAAAATACAATTAAAATCCTACCGCTATATGAGTTCAACACCTACAGCCTGCCTATACTTTCAACACTTTCAACGGTATTATTATTTGGAATCTTTTTTTTTCTCTTTTATAATTTCCATCTCCCAATCTATCTTTTTCTCCTTATAAATAATTAATAAAAAATTTAAATATTAAAGACAATATTAGTAGGAGGAACAACATAACCCCAACCCCAAATATAAATCTTAAAAGGAAGCATGTGTAATATCAAAAAATAATAATAATAGCAGTTATTTATATCTATTTTATTTCGAGATAAATTGTCGCAATATAATATAATAAGAAATTATCATTACTATTATTTATGTATAAAAAAAGAGCACAAGTTGTGATATATTATTAAAGTTGTTGAATTTGGATTAGATTGATTGGTTAGATTAGAAATCAATGGGTATATTAATTCGGAGTAAGGAAAAGAATAAGTATTTGAATTGAGTTTTGTATTTTTAAAATTTTATAACTTTTAATAATTTATTTAATTGAATTAAATTGACGATCAAACTGATCGGATCGAGAATCGATAGCTTAACCAATATTAAAATTTTCATGTAGTTCTATTATTAAAAATTAACGTGGCAAGCCGTATGTAGCTATCTGGTTTTTCCATCAACTACATTAATTTTAAACCTTTGAAATTGATAAAATGTTTAACAAAAATGACTAATTTGCTCTTTAATATAACCTACAATGATTAATTTGTCCATTTTTAAGTAAAGAGGACAAGTACAATCTGATTTTTAGTACAAGAACATTCATGATAATTTTACCAAAATCCAACTCAAAAGAAGTCAAATGCATATAGGAGATCATCATAATGAGAGATGCAGAATTCTAAACTTTGAGATTCGATTTGACTCAAAATGAACAGAAATTGATTTGGAAAAATTCACACTAGATTCAAATCTGTAACAAAGTAAAAATATATATAAGAATATAAAATTTGTAACACTCAATACCCGGTTCGGTTACTAGACCTGAGCTACGAGATGTTACCACAAAAAATAGAGATCATCACATGCAATTTCGACTTAAAAATCAATTTATCATTTCATAACTTATACAAAACATGATTAACAAACTAATTCGGGTCCCAATTGAGCTTTTGGAAGCTTTAAAACAAGTTCGAGATTAAATGAGGACCAAATTAAAACTTTTGCAACAAAACAGGGCAAACAAGAAAGCTTTAAAGTTTTTTTTTTCATAATTAATTATCAAATCATTAAAATTTCTGGACCAAAACTCAATTCATCTATATATTAACTCAGTAAATGTTCAATAGAAATATTTATGAGCTCGATTTACAGAAACGAGATCATGATACCTAATTTTTAAAAAGCATTAATTTTGAGTATGCAGAACTTGTACTATAATTAACTATTCTATTAGCAAAACTTACCAGATCGGGATTTACTATAATACTATATTTAACTCGTAAATATTAAATAATAATATTTACGGATTCACATGTCAGATTATAGTTCTGGAACCATTGTTTTCAACAACACTAAAAACCAGGCTGTTACAAAAATGGTTAACAATTAAATAAAATAAAAATTAAAAGAATGAATGAATAAAAATAAATTTAAGAGAGGAGGTTGTGGTAATTAGCTATTTGTATAGTTTTCCTTAATATTTATCTTTTTTATATACCATTTTTCCTTTTTTTTTAATATATAATTTAAGTTTAGAAATCCTAAAGATGATATTGTGAAAGAATAACTATGAATCTCAAATATAAATCGTAAAATAGATATGAAAGATATCAAAAGAAGAATATTTTTATATCCATTTATGGTCTATGAACATGATCATTCAAAGCTTATGATTGTTCTTTTCATCAATGTTATCTCAACAACGTGTATCTCTAGTCTTATTATGAATATCAAACAAATTTTTGAATAATGTATACAATCTTTCAACCATCACCATTATATTCTTTCAGGAATTGGAATGTAAAGCTTAAATTATGAAGGTATAATGATAAATTTAGCCTTCAATGTTTATATTCTTTGTCAATTTGACCATTATTATTTTTAGTTAAATTTGACCCCTTAACTTAAAAAAAAAAGTCAAATTACTTTTTTTTAATGGAAATGTTAAGTAAAAAAAATTATTAGCTTGGCAACTCGTATAACGCTCCGTGTTAACATCATACTAACATAAAACCATTTGTCTTATATGTGATGTCAACAAATAATTCAAAAATTATAAAATTTAAAATTAAAAATAAAAAAATATTTATAAATAATTCATAAAATTAAAAAAAACAATAATAGCATAGAGTACGCGTGGATTGTCATGCAAGCTAACGTGTTTAAAATTTTAACATTTTAGTTAATATTTTCATTAAAAGAATATTATTTTAACTCTTTTTCGAAATATTATTGAATAATTTTAACTATTTTTAAAAGATTAAAAACTAAAATTAACATTATGCTAATTATGTCATGAACACTTCTATTTAACTTCAAGTTTAAATTCTCACAAGAAACCAACAAATGGAATATTGAAAAATCATTAAAAAAAATGGATCCACCATTTGAAGCCAAACATCCTTTTATGCTTTGGAAGTGCCGCCATGATCCTTCTCAACATGCTCAACAAGGGAGACCGGATCACGAAACCCTCTACCACACTTGGGGCAAACATCAATAGACATCTTAAGAACTCGAGACTGGTTGTTCCTCTCATGCACCTTCTTCACATGCTCCACCAATGCGGTAACCGATGAAAATTTCACCCTACATTGTGGGCATTCCTCCATTTGCCCAGCACTGCCACTGCTGCTACGTCGCAGCCCCGCCCCATCCCTCGCCACTTGCCTGTTTTCCCGAAAACTAGAAGCTACATTAAGCAAACTTGTAGCCCAAAAAGACGAGGATGTTGTTGCAGGTTTCTTAGGTCCGGGACAATCATGGTCGAGCCCAAACCGGTGTTTTAAACAATGGTCTACACTACAGTCCTTACACTTGATTGTGTTGGAAAATGTCAAGACTTCTTTGCAACGACTAACTGGGCATTTCATTTTTTTAATAACTTTATCATAATTTGATGGATCACATTCAGTATTCACATGTGTTTCCCAAGAGATGTTTGGATCTTCATTAGGAATTAAGCGAACTCCTTTGGCACATAGCGGGCAAATCACGACGGTAACGTCGTTGTTGCCAGCTTTCGAACACTGATGTTTAATGTAGCTTCGATGTTCCAAGCAATATGACTGTTGCAAAATCATAGGTTGTAAAGAACGAATTCCACCGTGAGAAGTCAATAAAATAGTTCCATAATTCCATCAACGCACAAACATTTAGGTTAAATTAGGACCGGGTCCTAACAAAATTTTAAGCCTGATAAAAAAATGGGCTTAAATTTTTGTCCAAGTTTAACTCAGATTATATATGCTAAACTTGGGCCTAGATTGACTCGGCCCGTATTAAAGACTATAGTATCGATACAATAGGGAATGTATCAATACTTGCTACGACGTATCGATACGTTTGGGAGGATATTGATATCAGGCAAATTTTCTTTAATTATCAAAACATAAAACTTTAAAACGGTATCGATACCAATTAAAGTATCGATACTTTTGTGAAATGTACCAATACATTGTTAAGGTATTCGGGTGGAGCCCAAGTAAAAAAAGGCTTACCAAAGACTTGACCCGTTTAGAAAATTGACCTTATTTTTTGTCCAAGCCTATATTTTAGGTATATATTTTTGTCCAAATCCTCCTAATTTTCGGGCAAGCCGGACCCATGGATGACTCTAGGTTAAATTTTGTTATCTTTGTATTTTACGAAAGTTATAGATTTAGTCAATATACTCCGATTTAATCAATTTTAGTCTCATTACTATTCAAATTGCTTAATTTTAATCCCCATACTTTTAGAATTTTAAATTTATTGTCCGAACAATTAACTCAGTTTAATTAAATTCAATTACTAGCATTGTATTATGCATGCAATTTTAGATTTATCCCATATTTTTCAATTGGATCATTTTCAAAATTTAAAATTTCAATCTTAACACAAATGATTGTAATTAATCAATGAATTAGATTTTTAGTGAGTAATATGTGGAAATAACAAATTAACATGACATTATACATATAATAATATGTTTTGATGAAATTTTAATTTTTATACTTTTTGAATTTTAAAATTTTAGTCCGAACCTATATAGTAATAGTTCAATCCGTTTGGTTAAATTCAATTACTAGCATTGTACTATACATACAATTATAGATTTATTCAATATTATCTAATTGGATAATTCTAAATTTTTGTTTTTTTTCAAAATTTAAATTTTTAGTCAGTAATGTGTAAAAATAATAAGCTGGCATTACATCAAATACATGATAATATGTTTGTCGGATCAAATTTTAGAAATAACATAAATTCTAAAATTTTAAATTCTAAAAAATAGATTATAAATCCACAACATTCATGAATTTAACCTAACATTCAAAAGCAATATACGTATTCAACATAGGTTTAAATTTTGTTTAAGAAATAAACATTATTAAATACAATAAATGTGAGGGGAAACGAATATTTACCAGATCGCAGCGATCGCAAGTGAAAGGCAAGAAATCAATTTGTTTGCAATGTTGAACGCTGCAATGCCTTCCAAGATCAGGGAATTCTGGAGTCCCCATTGTTGTAATTTTCCGATTCCTCTCCGGAACCAAGCAGCTAAATCCGAATTTTGGATGAGGAGAATTTACGTTTCTTTTTGGCGAGGATTCGGTCGGAAACGGAATTGGCTTTCGAATTTCGCAGATTCAGGGAGAATCCACGGAACCGAAAGTTGAAATGCCCACAAAGAATTAAGATGTCGTTGAAATTTCCTCTTTTCTCCATTTTTTTTTCTTTTTAAGAAATTTGGAACATTAAGTGGATCAAATATTGGGGCAGTGTTTACCGACTTTCCGAATTTTTAGGATTTATATTTCCCGCCTCTTTCGGTAAATTACATCCATGTCATTTTTATTTATTTATTTTAATTTAATCACAGATAATTGTTGTTTTTGGATTTCGCTTGAGATTGTTAAAGAGGTGGCGGTGGAGGAGGAAGAGGAGGAGGAGGCTGCTGCTTTATTGAAGGGATAATAACATGCTTCATTTCGGGTGAAGAAGCCAAAAGCCTTGTTTTAGGAGATGTTGTTTTGGAACGAGGACGACCAAACTTAGTATTTGTATTCATTTCAGTTTAGGCCGGAGTCACCAAACTGCCACTAATCAACGTGAAGTCGGAGTATAATAGCTTTCTTCATTGCTAATTGTTGAGCCCTGTGGGGTAAACCAGTCCCCTGACTCTCTTCACCTGAAGAAGATGATGAAGGTGACCTCTCTGTAATTTTTATATTAATATATCTAGATAAGCTTGTAACACAATCAAAGCTCTCATCAATGGCTTCCGCCATTTTCATTTAAACTTCGTTTCAATCCAAATCTTTGAATACCCATTTCGTTCCTTCCTTCAGACTCCCCGTTTCCCTCTTTCAAACCCCGGACCGCTGCCTTCCCCAAATGTGTCCATATCCGACCCGGTTTGATCGAGCCGGACGGCGAGAAACTCGTCAACCTCCACGTGACGCAGCTGGAGCGAGAGTTGAAGAAGAGGGAAGCGACTTCGTTGTCCAAGGTGAAGCTTACTCCGATCGACATGCAATGTGTTCACGCTTTGAGTAAAGGTTGGGCTAGCCCGTTAACCGGGTTCACGAGGGAAACTGAGTTCCTCCAAACTCTTCATCTTAACTCGCTCCGGCTCGGCGATGGTTCCTTCGTCAACATGTCGGTCCCGATTGCATTAGCTATCCACGATTCGCAAAAGGCGAGTATCGGTGAGTCCGACATAGTCGCTCTGCTTGACTCGGATGATAAACTCATTGCCATCCTAACCAGTAAGTTATAAAAAATATTGTTTTGAAATAATTATAAAAAAAAGTAACTAAATTTTATTCAAAATTACAAAATGTGCCACGTTTGTTTTCATTCAATGGATGAAGAGAATATTTTAATGAAGTGATTAGTTCGAATAATTATCTTAATTAAAATGATTAAATTGAAATTGAGAAGAAAATTAAAATAATCAAAATAGAATAAACCCTATTTTAAAATTAGTTTTGAGTGTTATTTACCTTAATTTCTAATATAATTAGGAATATTTTCTTAAGGTTGATTTTTAATATTTAAAAATAAAATTAATTTTTATTGGTTTATATTTTCAAAAAAATAATTTTTTATTAAAGACTGGGATGAATTTAGTTTTTAACGGATTTTAAACTTATTTAAGCATGTGGTTACAAACCACAGTGTCGGGGTTCAAATCCCTCCTCGTTCACAATAGATCTAAAAGGGAAGGACCTTTCCCTCTAGGGATAGGAAAATCACGACCAAGATAGCAGACCCAAAGCTATAGAACTTGAGTGTGGGTCTTTTTTCGAAATAGAATGACATTTTATTTATTATTTATCGTATATTTATTTTTCTATTTTATATATAAGATTATTGGTCAAAACAAAACAAAATAAGCATATTTTTTTGTTTTACAACCCGTAACTCTTTCCTAGCTAGACTTGAGCAGAATAGCAGAGCTGTAAGGTAAAAAGAATTTTGAAAAGAATTGAATATCAATTATTGAAATAGAAAATAGCTTTTTATAACCGTACATCACAACTGAAAAAAGAAAGCGAAGGAGTCCATGACTCAACAACTTTGAATAAATCAAACAAATAAATATTCGTAAAGAAATGAGATTTATTATCCAAACAACCTAAAACAAATTATCAAATCCTATCAATTCCTCACTTAAACTAAAAATGCTCTAAGCATTTAGTTTATGTTAGCCTCTGCACAGGTACACAAGAATCTTCTCAGCTTACAAAACTGATCCAACTTAAGAGGTTTGTTCATCATATCTGCTAGCTGATCTTGTCAGACAATGCACCAATTTAATGCTGTCAGTCTTTGTCAGGTCTCGAAAGAAATGAAAATGCAAATCAATATGTTTGCTGTGACCATGCATTACTGGATTTTTGGAGAGCTGGATTGCCGAGCTATTATTACAAAAAATAAAGATCAATTTCTCATGATTCTTATCCAATTTCGCCAACACCCTTTGTAACCATATCGCTTGACATGCACATGATGTTGCAGCAATAAATTCAACTTTTGTGGTGGATAAACTAACTACTGGTTGCTTTTTAAAAGACCATGAAATTGCTCCTGAGCTTAATAAAAACATATAACCAGATGTACTCTTTCTATCTTCTATATATCCAGCATTGTCGCTATCAATGTAAGCAACAAGTTCATCTTCTCATCCCTTCTTATAGAAGATTCCAAACTTAGTGGTACCCTTCAAGTATCTCAAAGCTCGTTTCACCACCTACAAATGTAGCTCAGTAGGATTTTCCATGTATCTACTAGCAAGACTCACCACAAACATCATGTCCGGCCGTGTTGTAGTAAGTCTTATCCATTTTGACTCCATCTTTATCCTTTGAAAGCTTGAATCTAGGGACTAATGGAACCTGAACAAGATTAATCTTATCCATTCCGAAACGTTTCAACACCTCTGATGCATACTTATTTCGATTAATAAAAATGCCATCAGATTTTTGCAGCACTTCAATACCAAGAAAATACCCCATCCTCCCAAGATCTGTCATGTCAAATTTATTCTTCATAGAATTTTTGAACTCAATTATCATCTGCTCATCATTACCAGAAATAACAAGATCATCAACATACAAACTAACAATTACCATTTTCATGTCTCGCCTTTTTATGAACAAAGTATGTTCATAATCGCATTTTTCAAATCCTTCTTTCATGAAGTAAGCATCTATTCGACTATACCAAGCACGTGGCACTTGCTTAAGTCCATAAAGTGCTTTTTTTAGTTTATACACCTTCCCCTCATTTCCCATCTGAACACAACCACTTGGTTGCTCCACAAAAACATTTTCAGTTAATTCACCATGCAAAAACACTAGTTTCATATCTAGTTGGTAGATAGTCCAACCACTTTGAGCTGCAAATGCTACAACCAGTTGAATTATTTCTGTATTACCCCTTACCCGTATCCAACGTTGGGATAGGGTTCGAGGCGTTACCGGACTTAAACATTCACAACATGCAAAATCGGGCCACAAAATTATCACCAAAAATTAAAACATCTCGAACACATGTATATCGTCCCTTATATAGGTCTTCAAAACCTATAATATACATTGAGGTGGTTCGAGACTGAACCAAGAACTTTGAAAATCTTTGGGCAACTTAACTAAATTTTCTTGCTTCGGAGAGTCACACACTCGCGTGGATTGGGCCGTGTGGTCACACATGTCCGTGTGGATTGGGACACACCCGTGTCCTGTGCCCATGGAGCTCTCTGTCCATTTGGTCATGAACAAGTTAGGGTCACACGGCCAAGGCACACGCCCGTGTGCTGACACACGCCTGTGTATCTATCCGTGTGGACAATTTCAAGGCTATTTTTCAAGCCAATTGTCACCCTTAATTACCTATATATACTTATACATTTCATAGCAATTGACATAGCATATTTGAGTAATTATATATATCCACAAT
Source organism: Gossypium hirsutum (assembly GCF_007990345.1). Classification (NCBI taxonomy): domain Eukaryota; kingdom Viridiplantae; phylum Streptophyta; class Magnoliopsida; order Malvales; family Malvaceae; genus Gossypium; species Gossypium hirsutum. The sequence continues at coordinate 114,811,136 of NC_053424.1, read as the reverse complement.
CAAGACACAAGCATGGCATTCTCATAACAACACATAACATATTACCAACCATGCATGGCAAACAAGCATATGCGCATCACCAATATCAGACATAACATGATTAGCTAGATTTATAAGTTAGAATCATTAGCTCACTAAAAACCAATATATTTGGCCAAATTATAATAACACATGTTATAAAACTAGGTCCCTATACATGCCACTCACTTGATAATTCTAGCATATTTGTTTATACTCTCAAGGTGTTGGCTTGATAGTGTGATGCTGCCTCCGACGATCTCCAACCCTGAGCTAACCTGACAACACTAAAAGAAATGGAAAGGAGGGGGTAAGTTTTACACTTAGTAAGCTTCACATGAAAATAATAAGCAATTTACTAACATGCTTTCCATATTAAAACTATCCCAATTGTACATTTACACATGTTCTGGTTAAGCTGTTTTCTTGAGTCACAGTCACTAAATCATTTATATCTAGAGTTACGGAACTTCAAATTAAGATCCGTAAATTTTCCCAAAAACTAGACTCATATATATTTCCACCATAAAATTTACAGAATTTTTGGTCCAGCCAATAAGTACAGTTTATTATTTAAAGTATCCCCTATTTTTCTGTTTGACAGCTTCGACCTTTCTTAACTAAAATTTAATTCTCTTATAGTACGACACTTAGATAATGTTCTTGTCTCTTTCTCCTAAAATTAGACTCACTAAGTATTTCATTCATCTGAATTTTAACTCATAATTATTTTTTTACAATTTCTAGTGATTTTCCAAAGTTGAGATAGGGAAGTCTAGAATCACTCCGACTCTGTCTCACAAGAATTCAAATATCTCATGATACTTTTGCTTTCACCGTTTCCTTTATGTGAAACTAGGCTCATTAATCTTTAATTTCATATTCTATTAAGCTTCTAACTAAACTTCCACTATTTTTAGTGGATTTTCAAAGTTGGACCAATGCTACTGTCCAAATCTGTTTTGGTATAATATAATGATCACTATCATAAGATCATTTCCAACTATCATGAACTTACCATTTCATGGATCCCTTACTCATTTTTCACAATGTAGCTTAATAATAATAATGATAACATTACTTACATTTCTTTCTCCACACGTTACATTTACGACTTACCAACTTGTCCATTCAAGGAATGGCTTACGGATTTGAGTACATCATGATCTGAAGCCCGAAGTCTAGCTGAAGCACATAAGTGTTAAACGGAAGCCCGAAGGCTAACTGAAGCACACAAGTGTTAAACGGAAGTCCGAAGGCTAACTGAAGCACACAAGTGCTAAACGGAAGCCCGAAGGCTAACTGAAGCTTATCAGAGCTGAACTGAAACCCCAAAAGGGTTAACTGAAACTCATATGAGTTAACGGAAGCTCGTAAGAGCTAAAACTGAAACTCATATGAGTTAACGGAAGCTCGTAAGAGCTAAACGGAAAGCAAACACGAGAATTCGCAATAAATGCTGAATCTCGGTGTAATACCTTAAAAATTTTTACAGTAAGATATTATCCTTGATATAGTAAAATAAGGAAATAAAGTGACAAAAAGAGAAATTTTGAATTATGTCAATATTGAAAAGTATATTATGATATATTAATTCAAGAAAGGACTAAATTTTAAAAGTGAGAAAAGTTTTGTTGCACAAGAGTAAATACTCAAAATTTGAGGGGTTAAAGTGTAAATATGAAAAAGTTGAAGGACCAATAGTGTAAATATTTTAAGAGTGGAATGATCTAGAAACTAAGGAAAATGGATGAATTAGGACCAAATTGAATCGGTGAAGAACTATGAGGAACTAAATTGTAATTTTACTAAATTAAATGATGACTCAAGGATGAAATTTTAAAAGATAATAAAGGAAAAAATGGTCAATTGGAAGAGAGAGAAATCTAGAAAGTAATGATGATGTTGATGATATTTTATGATTATTTAATTAGATATATATTATTTTAATGAGATATTTTATTATTTTATTATTAATTATTTAGTATAAAAGGAAGGAAAGATGAAAAATTTTCATCATCTTTCCATGCATGCAACCAACGTTAGAAGAGAAGGAAAAAAAAAAGAAATTTTCTTTTCTTTACAATTTGGTCCTTCCATAAAAAATTCACCATTTTCACTTAGAAATCAAAAGAATTTCCATAGCTACTAAGAGAGAAAAATGTTAAGGAGACCATGGAGAGTTAGAATATCAAGTTGGATTTAAGAAATAGAACTGGAGGAGAGAGAAAATAAGATTAGTATCAATAGAACAAGGTAAGTATATCAAGATTTCAAATATGTTTTTAAGTTTGTTATTATTGACAAAGCATGGAAATAATGTTATAGTAGAGTTTTCTTACATAAGGTCCTATGTTCTTGATATATTAGTGAAGAGAAAATAAGAGAAAATGATGAGAAATAGTGTAGAAAAAGAAAATAAGGGTGTTATAACATGGCAATTAATATCTTGTACTAAAACAGTTTTGGACAGCAGCAGTAGTCTAACTTTGAAAAATCATAAAAAAATGTAAAAATCTAATTAAAGGATGAATAAAATATGAAATTAAATCTTATTAAGTCTAGTTTCTTATAGAAGAAATTATGTAAGCAATGGAGTTGTAAATCATGAGATATGATGAATTTTGTGAGACAAGGTCAGAATGATTTTGGGTTCCCCATAAAAAAATGGATAAAAATAATTATGTGCTTAAATTTATATTTTTAGAATCCTAAATGAGTCTATTTTCAAAAGAAATAAACGGGAACATCATTCGAATTCTGTACAAGGAGATAATTAATTTTTAGTAAAGAAGGGTCGGAACTGTCAGACAGCAGAACAGGGGAGACTTCAATGAATAAACTGTATTAATTGGCCCAACCAAAAATTATGAAATTTTTATGGTAAGAAGACATATGAGTCTAGTTTCTCATAAAATTTATGGATCTTAATTTGGAGTTATATAGCTCCAGATATAAATAATTTAGTGACTATGACATAGATGGATAGCTTGAATATTCATAAAAGTAAATAATAAAGATTGTAGATAATGTTACTTACAAGTGTGTTATATACATTAAGGAGGTGGAATGGAGAGGAGGAGGAGGAAAATATATATGAATATTCATTTAGCATGGCTAATTTGCATGTTTTAGGCTCAAGGACTAAATTGAATAAAAGTAAAACTTTATAGGCAATTTTATAAAAATGTCAGAAATGACCAAATTGCATGAAGTGGATTATTTTATTATTTAAATTATAAAATTTAATGAAATTATTAATTTAGTTCAAGATCGGAGGAAAACATGTTTTAAGGATTAAATTGAAAAGTGTCGAAATTATAGAAAATTTCTGATATTTTATAGAATTCATGGACTGTTATCGATATGTATGATAATAATAGCTAGAAATAAGGATTAAATTGCAAGAATTTATTTTCCTGACCCTAAGGATGAAATCGTCATTAATTAAAAGTTTAAGGGTAAAATGGTAATTTTGCCTAGAGCATTAATTAAATGCATTAGAATATGAAATGAATGAAAATGATGATCAAGTTTATTTTTAAAGATCCGGACGACACAAATACGAGACTTAATCGTGGAAAAGAAAAGATATCAGATTAATGAAATTATAAACACAAACAATCAATGAGGTAAGTTTGTGTACCTTGAATTGTATTTTTAAACACTTGAAATATGTGGTTATGTGATGAAAATATGATTTGAATGTTCAATTCATGATAATTGATGAAATATTAATAATACTCGATATAAATTAAAAATAAATCACGGTTGAATGGAATGAAATTCATGATTATACTTGTGAATTGTATTTTTGTCATGCATATGAAATTGATATGGATATATTTGATAATGTCCGATAAAATGATAAATCCCGTTGAACAAAGGAAAATCAATGGATGTAAGTTTCCCGAATTGGTTGTAGTTCTGCATATGTTGCAGACACACCATAGCTCGAAAGAGCGTCCCGATATTAGCCCTCTTGAGCTTCCCGTTATATGGTTCTTGCGAGCTTCCCGTTATAGCTCTTTGGAGCATCCCGATAGATTGTGATCCGCATGTGTTGTGGACACATCGTAGCTCTTAAGAGCGTCCCGATATATGGCTCTTCGTGAGCTTCTCGATAGGCTCTTCGTGAGCTTCTCGATATGGTTCTTTGTGAACTACCCGATTTCGGCTCTATTAAGCTTCCCGTTATAGCCCGGATTAGCTTCCTGATATTGCTCTTTATGAGTTTCCCGTTAAATAGCTCGAGACGATAAAAAAGATCTAGCCCGAACGGGTGATCCTATCCTGATATAGCCTTCCCGAAGAATATGTGAAAAATGGATTTAGCCCAGATGGGTAAATCTGAATTAGGGTCTGAATTTAGCCTGGACTGGTAATTCAGATCCAAGCTCATTAGAGTAATTGTCGTTCCAGGGGATTTAGCCTGGACTGGTAATCCCGACAATACTCTATGAGTTTATATTACAGAGGATTTAGCCTGGACTAGTAATCCCGCTGTATGGATGAGGTTCACGAGAGTGTGCTCTCTGGAAAAAGGGTATATCCATATGTGTACGAATTGACGGACCCGAAATTGTACACTAAAAGTGTGCCTCTAAAAATCCATCGAAATTCCGAGAAATTCAACGGGATAAATATGAGAAATGGAAGAACATGAAAATTATGGAATTAATGAGCTCATCAATCATTTATCTTTGTATTGAATTTATATTATGATTTGTACATATTATATAGACACATGGTGTGGAAAATATATGGTACATGAAATGTTGATATAATGAAATGAATGATATATATATGTTATTAAAGAAACGGTAAGAGAATGATATGTATCATGACATGTACATATGAGATTGTCTTTTATATGTTAATATAAGGAAAATATGTAAGTTAAGACGAGTATTAAATTCAAATATGACATATTGAGAAAATAAGAATTTATATGAAATATGTGTAAGTACACTACCAAGTGTTGTTGATGCTTAGGCAAGTGCCAAGCCATTGATTGAATGGTAATATATTTATTGATGCATTGAATCGGTAAGTATTTAAGTGAAATTTTTTAAGTGATCTGCAAATGGTAGTAATACTCTGAAACCCTATTCTGGCAGCGAATACGAGTTAGGGGTGTTACACTCGGTTTACTTGGGTAATTTACCATCAATTCATCTTTTCACTGAACCATCATACTCATTTCCTGCGTTCTGTTCCTCCGAAATACTCAGTTCAATTTCGTAACTTTTGTAAATAATTTACTTATTTTCAAAAATTAACATACATAAATATTAATCACTATTCATAAAATAATATTAAAATTTAATAATTTAACCGTACGAACTTACCTCAGATCTAGAAATGGCAATTTACCATTCCAGTCTAAAACCTTGTATTTTCCTGATTTAAGCCCAAATCTCGATTTCCTTGATCTATAATATCACATTTAGCCTACTAATTAGTCACACTATTCATACGGGTATAAAAATTATATTTTTACAAATTTTCATTTTGCCCCCTAAACTTTTGCATATTTTCACTTTTGCCCCAAGGTTCGGAAATTAAACTTCTTCCCATTTTCTTATGTTTTATGACATGCTGATCATTTTTCCCTTCTATGGAAACATCAAATTCTCACTCTAACATGTACTTATGAACATTAGGTATTTTTATCGATTATGTCGTTTTACTTGTTTTCACGTAAAATCGCTTAGCAAAAGTTGTTTAACACAATTTTAAGCTTCATATTCTACCATTAAACATCAAAATACATGCATATCATTCATGGGTTAATTTTTAAACATAAATCCTAACTCAAAATAATGGTAGAAATGAGCAAATCATGTTACCGGGATTTCAAAAATACATAGAACATTAAAAACAGAGCTCAAAATCACTTACTATTTGTAACACCCCTAACGCACATCCTTCTTCGGAACAGGGTTATAAGATGTTACCGAAGTTTACGGAATAATTATACAAAAATCCCATTATTTACCTATATTCACATCAAAGCTGTCCACTTGAGTCATAGTCATTAAATATTTATATCTAGAGCTACGGAACTCCAAATTAAGATCCGCTAATTTTATCTGAAACTAGACTCACGTATTTTCCTACCATAGAATTTTCAGAATTTTTGGTTTAGCCAATAAGTACAGTTTATTCTTTAAATTCTCGTATGTTTCACTGCTCGACAGTTTTGACCACTCTTCACTAAAATTTAATTATCTCTCTGTACAGAATTCAAATAATGTTATCGGTTGTTTCTCCTAAAAATAGACTCATTAAGGAATCTAAAAATATAAATTATGTCCCATAATTATTTTTTTTACAATTTTTAATGATTTTTACAAGTCAGAACAGGAGAGCTTGAAATCACTCTGACCTTATCTCACAAAAGTTCAAATATCTCCTGATATGAAAGTCTTTTGCTTACACCGTTTCTTCTCTATGAAGCTAGATTCAATAGAATTTAATTTAATATCTTATTCAACCTCTAATTAGATTTTCATAATTTATGGTGAATTTTCAAAGTCAAACTACTGCTACTAACCAAAAACTGTTTTAGTACAAAATATTGTTAACTAGTTTATAACATCTTTACTTCAATTCATTTAAACTCTATACATGCCATATAAATCTTTAAACATAAAACAAAAGCTACCGGAATTGATCTGGATAGTGTGCCTTGTTGTGTTGATCCGATCTACCAACTTTACTTCAATTCAATCTATATAAAAATATCAAACACACACAAGTAAGCTTATTGAAGCTTAGTAAGTTCATAGGTTTAAAAGTAATGCTTACCAAACATAATATTTCCAAACAATACCAAAACGTTTACCAAGTTTTCTGCCATTCACAGCCACTGTTATAATACTTCACATAGTTGAGCTCAACACTAACAACTACTCAATCTCTTTCATTTGGTTCACTTCTCTTGTATTTCTTATTATCAAATTAGGAAACGGCTTACGAAATTGAGTGTAGAAGCCCAAAAATTTGCCCACAAAACCCAAACCCATTACATTCAAACCCAGTTACAACCATTAGCCCAATAAACCCATTTTACACCTTCAGCCCAAATAAATAACCTAAACCTAACTACCCAAACCCAAAATTTAAAAAACCTAACAGCCCAACCCACTAAATTAAACACAAGAAACCCTAGCCCCCATAAAACTGCTAGCTGCAACCACCCCCTGACTGTCGGCCAACTGCCCTTTGCGCCACCAGCTCTGCAGCATCGCCGTTCACCTACAAAAGAAAAGACAATATGCATAAAATATTGAAAGTTTGTAAAAATAGATATATAAGCTTAGAAATCAGTTTGTAAAGGGGAGATTTTCTTTTTTTCTATGGAAAAAACATAAACATTAAAACAAAATAGAAATCCTAAAAATACCCAAAAACAGAAGAATAAGAACACCACCAAAGTGGAAAACTAAGAGATCCAAAGTAAAAAACCAAAAAATCCAAGGTGATTCTTATTCTATTTTTTTCCTTCCTTTTTTTAAGTTATCTTTCTTATATATGCATGTATATTAAAAGTACAAAAAAATAAAAAAAAACAAAAAAAATTACCTTTGGAGATTTTCGGCCACCGTGTACGGTGGCCGGCACGGCGGCCGACGCAGCGGAAGGCGATCGGCCCGGAGACCGGAGCCCTTGCCGGATGTGGAGACCTGCAGAGAAAAGAGAGAAATGAGAGAGTGTGAGTTTTTTTTAAGAGCAAAGAAAAATGGGCTTTTGTTAAAAAAATTTTACATTTATAATACATATGAAACGACACCGTTTCATTAGGCCCCCAACGCGCCCAAAACGGTGTCGTTTTGGGGGGTCGACCCGCAACCCGACCTGTCAGTCTCAGGATCCGTGTGTTTTGTTTGGAATGGCTAATTGTGCTTTTAACCCTTCCGCCTTTTCCTATTTTCGAAATTGAGTTTTAATATTTCTTAATTTGGCCCCGAAATTTGTTGCCCTTTGTGATCTGGTCCTATGCCATGCGTTGCGTTTAGGGAGAAGGGAATATTGCACTTTTGGTCCCCCCAGGTTACGCGCTTATCGCTTTTTAGTCCTTTTCACTTTGTTTCTTTTTAAAATTGCCCCAAAACTTCGTTTTTGTTCCAAATTTAGTCTTTTTTAGATTTAAGTTGATTTTTCTATTATCTTTTCTATTTTATTTTATTTTAAATATTATTTATATTATTCCTATAACTATCATTATCAATATTTTTATTATTACCGTTATTTTTATTCCTTTTATCATTTGTTATCAATATCTTATTACTATAGTTACTACTATTATTTCTATTATATATGTTACGTATATACTTTTAATTTTTTATTATATATATATGTATATATTTATGTAGTATTATTATTATTCGTTTTTTTATATGTGTATATATTATATATTTTTTATACATTATATGTATATATGTATATATGTTTAATGTTATTAGTTATATATTTCTTTACTAGTCTATGTATATATTTTTATATTTTTATATCCTATCATGTATATATTTCGAATACTATATTATATTTTTTTTTACATATTATCTTATGTACATATTCTTGAATACTATGTTACATATATATTTATTATATCTATTTTATCCCTATTACATTTATTATCAATGTTAGTACATATATTTTATTATGCGTGTTATATATATACTTTTTATATAGTATTATTCCCATATATCATTATATTATTTATTATACCTATTATTTTCATTATTATCACTTATTATTTTATTTTAATATTATTATGTATATATTTTTCATATATGTCATGTACATACGTTTTTCAATATCTGTTTTATGTATATATGTATATATTATGTATATATTTTAACATTACTAGTTATATTTTTACTATCTTAGGTGTGTACTTCAAACACTATATATGGTATATTTCTAACACTATTACTATTTATATATATATATATATTACGTACATACTCTTAATATCATTATTATGTATATACATTCATTGTTTCCATTTCATGTTTAATTCTAGTATTACGTTTAATATCGCATATATCTTTATGTTTTTTAATATTATTGTCACACTTATATTTGCTTCAATATATTTCTAACTCCTTCTATTATTTATTTTTATTTCATATCAATTTGCTTTGCATTATTTCGAAAATTTTATTCTTGTTTTTTAATAAGTAAGGCAATGTATCAATTTAACATTAAGCCATATATTTCATCGCTATGTTGGATGGAATTTGTCGGCTTGTGTTAAAGACGGAACACCCTTCTAAAAAACCGAAAAACTAAAATTTCTCATTTTTTCAATCAGATCACGATTAAATCTTACATTGAACTCGTATTCTTGAAAATCAAGACAACACGTGTTTTACAAGATACCAATTTTGGGCGTCATGAGGGTGCTAATACCTTCCTCGTGCGTAACCGACTCCCGAACCCTAATTTTTCTCTGGCTTTTGACGTAGACCTAAACTCGGCCTTCTTTTTATTTAAAAAATGAATTTTCTTTCAAAAGAAGATGATTCATTAGGTGTCCGATCACACCTGGAAAAAAGGATTAGTGGCGACTCCCTTCGTTATTTTAAAATCAAATTTCAATTTGTCAAGTTTTCACTAAATCGCCACAATTAGCGACTAAGTGAAATTTTTACGTCGCTACATTGAGTACGTCATTGTTCAGTGCCACGATTCATAAAATCAGTATGGTTTTTCTCATTGAAATACCATACCTACATTTTACAACTCGGTATGGGAAATGCCATACCTACATTTCTTAACTCAGTATGGATTTGATAATACCATACCTACATTTCACAACTCAGTATGGATGATACCATACCTACATTTCACACTTTTCCATGGAACAACCATGGTCTTATCCGTCAATTCATCACATGTCACGATACGAACGTACTCAATTCCTACATTTTTTCCTAATTTGCATTTTCCACATTTATTTTTTCATTAACAAAATTTTCACAATCCCACAACAAATTCATATATAATAACACATTATATCATTCAATCATTCACAAATAAACATCTAAATTCAACCATATGAACTTACCCTGCTGATTTGTAGAAGATATTGAAATTTAGGGACTATTCCGTAACTTTTTCTTTTCCTCGTTCTTCTTTGGATTCTTGATCTATAATATAAAATATTTCCACTCATTAGCATTTATTTGATTTCTATTTCACTTCACAATTTATACTCTTCAATTTTTGAAATTGCACTTTTACCCTAAATTTTATAATTTTTACAATTTAGTCCCTACTTAATTCACCCATCAATTGAACTATTTTCTCTCAATTAACATTTTATTTTATCATTATAAACTATTTCAAAACCTTTTATATTCTTAATTTCAACACCAACCTTCAATTTACAACTTTTTCACAATTAGGTCCTAAATACTATTTTCTATCAAAATTAATTAATAAAACCAACTTAATATGAAATTAGAACTTAAATTTCATAATAATTCATCATAAATTTCCCTTACCCATCCAGGGTAACTTCCAATTTCGCCCATAAAATCAAAAACTAATGAATTCTATAAGTGGACCTAATTGTAAAAGTCATAAGAAATATAAAATTATCAAGAAAAAGCAAGAATTAAACTCACATGATGTAAAAATATGAAAAACCAGCTTTCTCCAGACCTTCTATGGCGTTTTGGCTGAGAAAATATGAAGAGATCTCTAGATTTTTCAATTTTGTCCTTATTTTATACGTTAAAATTGTAAAATTTCTAATTTTGCCCTTATTTCCCTTATTTTTCTGCTGATTTTCTTGCCCTTGCCATCCAGCCTATTCACTTTTAGGCTTAATTGCCCTTTAAATCCTCTTTATTTTAACACTTGAGCTATTTAATCCTTCTAGCAAATTTTACATTTGTTACAATTTAGTTCCTTTTATTTAATTGACAGCCCAAACATTAAAATTTTTCAACCAAACTTTAATACTAACTAAATAACACTCCATAAATATTTATAAAAATATTTATGGCTTGATTTTCAAATTCGAGGTCTCGATACCTCTTTTTTTGACCCGTTTGACCTAATAAATTCTTTTAATTCACTAAATTCACCAATTCACAAATTCTTCTAAATTCTTACTTGACTCATAAATGTTAAATTACTATCTTGTTTAATCTTACTTGTCAAATTTAGTGATCTCAAATCACCATTTTCAACACCACTGAAAATTAGGCTGTTACACTATTAAGCTTGGAAGCTTGGCCAAACCCCAACCATGGCTGCTCTTGGTACATTTTGCTGTAGCAAGAAGAAAGGGACACATTTGGGGTTTAAAATTTGTCTTTTAATTTATTTTACCCCTAAATGACCAAAATCCCTTTTTACTATTCTTTCAAATTTTACCCAACCAAAGCCATTTTTGTCCAACAAGTTATACAATGGTTTAATTATTATTTAAGGACCTCTCATTTAAAATTTCATGATAATTAGACACCTCTAACATATAAAACTCAACTTTTGCACTTTTTACAATTTAGTCTTTTTTACTAAATTGAGTGCCCAAATGTCGAAATTTTCGAACGAAATTTTCACGAAATCATTTCGTGAAATCGTAGACCAACAAAATATAATGAAAATGAAATTTTTCTCATCGAATTTGTGGTCCCGAAAACACTGTTCCTACTAAGACCAAAATTGGGATGTTACAGTTTCTATACGAGAAATAGGGGCAAATACTTTAGTATAATTTACTCCATACCATTGCAAATACCCTTTCACAACAAGTCTAGCCTTGAAGTTATCCACCTCTTCAATATCATTAAATTTGGTTTTATAAACCCACTTCACTCTTACCTTTTTTGCTCTCTTTGGTAATTCTGTCAATTCCCATGTATTATCTGTTTTCGTTGCTCTCCTCCAATTTTCACTTTTAACAACTTCCTCAAACTGAACAGGATCGTCAGCTGTAGACATCACCAAATAAGCTTCATTATCTTATTCAGAATGCTCTTTTCCAGTCTCATAATCTCTCGTCCAAGCCAGCGGTGCCCTGTTTCTCTTTTCATCTGTACTATAAGCATCATCTCCAGTTGAAACATCAGAGGAAGGATTCCCTATGTCTGCATCAACTTCAGATTCGCCTTCCTCTTCAGTCTCATTAATTCCAGTCACTGTATTTTCCTGATCTCCCCATTTTAAGTCACACACAACAGTGTTTTCATACTTTTCATCCCAATCCCATGCCTTATTTCTTTGAACACAACATCCCTACTTATTATAATTTTTTTGAGTTAGATTGTAAAGTCTATAATCCTTTGACTCCTCACTAACCCCACAATAAAACACATTTAATGCTTTTATCATTTAATTTGGTTATTTTAGAATCAAACACATGAACATGAGAAACGTAACTAAAAACACGAAAATGCTCAACTGAGGGTTTGACTTCGCTCCATGCTTTTTCTAGTGCCTGATCTTTGACAACAAGAGTTGGGCTTCAATTTAGAACATGTATTGTCCAATTGACTGCTTCAGGCCAAAGGGTTTTCAGAATGTTCTTTGCGAAGAGCATGCTGCGTACCATATTCATAATGGTTCTGATCTTACATTCTGCTACTCCGTTTTGCTACGGTGTATATGTAGCTATCAGTTTTCTTTGAATGCCATTGTCATCACAAAATTTTGTGAATTCATATGACGTAAATTCTCCTCCACGATTAGTTCACAAACATTTGATAATCGAATCTGAATGTTTCTCAACACGAACTTTAAAATTTTGAAAAATAACAAAAGTCTCTGCTTTTTCTGTTAGAAATAAACCCAAGTTTTTATACTGAAGTCATCAATAAAAGTAATCAGATACCTTTTCCCACTATTTGAAGCAAGTGTGATTGGTCCATAGATATCAACATGAATTAATTGAAGAATTTGTGCTGCCCTCCAAGTGCTTTTCTTTGAAATGGTGCTCTGTGTTGCTTTCCCACTATACATTCCTTGCAAAGCTTTGATGAAGACTTGAGTTCTGGTAAGCCATTGATCTTCTTCTTCTGCCGAAGCATTTTCAGACCTTTATAACTCAAATGCCCATATCTGTAATGCCAGAGCTGCTGAACTTTTTCTTCTATAGTTATGCTAAAACAAAACGGTAGTGTAGTAACAACATGTAGCTTGAACATTCGATTTATAGCCATCTTTGTATCCATGATCATCCCTTTCTTAGCGTGATATACCCTACACCTATCATGTTGAAATAGAACAACCATCCCTTTCTCTTGCAATTGCCCTACACTCAACAAATTATTCTTCAATTTTGGCACATAAAAAACTCCTGTGATGATCTGCACCATTCTATCCACTGTAAATCTTACATTGCTCTTTTGTGTTACAACCAAGCTTGTATTATTGCCTAGCTTCACCGTATCTTTATAATTTTCATCATCATTGACGAAATATTCCTTCTTTCCACACATGTGATTGCTATATCTCAAATCAAGGAATCATGTATCCTCTTTATTATCATCTTTTGCATCTAAAAATGCCATCAACAGTATTTCTTCCCGAGTTTTTACATAGTTTGCCTCTTGCTTGAGCAGTCACATTGAAAATGTCCTAATTTGTGACATTTGTAGCATTCCATAGTGACTTTATCAAGACTCCACCTGCCTCTCCCCCTTTCTATTTCTATTTAACTACATCGGCCTCGACCTCTTGAACCAAACTGTTCCATAGAAGAAATCTTCAACGCTTGTGCTTCCTCAACTAAAGAACTCATGTTGATGCGTTGCTTATGCACCAACAAGCTGCTTTGTAATTCATCAATAGTCAAGATGCTTGTGTCTTTAGATTCCTCAATGGAACACACAACATAGTTAAACTTGAAAGTCATTGATCTCAGAATTTTTGAGACCACTTTAGCATTTGTCTTGTTTTCACCATTTGTTTTCATCTTGTTGACTATTGTGAGAGTTCGAGCAAAATATTCATTGACAGGTTCACCAGTCTTCATTTCAAGAATCTCAAATTCCTTTGGCAGAGCCCGTAGGTGTGCATATTTTACTCTTTTTACATCTTGAAATTTTTGTTTCATAGAATCCCATATACTTTTGGATGTATTCTTATTAAGGATTGTCTTAAGGATTGAACGATCTAATGCTTAAAATAGATAGTTCTTTTTCTTTCAAATCTTTCAGCTTCCGATCCTCGACTTGTTTCTTCTCTACCTTTGTTAGGGCTCTACCTTCTGCTGCTGTATGTACCCCATTTTCCACTATGATCCAATATTCTTTTGATCACAGAAAGATTTCCATGTGCATTGTCCAATGGTCATAGTGTCCATCAAATTTTGGAACAGCAAGCTGCACAAATGAACTTTCTGTTGCCATCTTCAATCACCTGAAATATCATGTAAAGAGCTGCCACTTCTAAATCAATCAGGTCCCGTGAGGAAGCGCTGATACCAAATGTAAGGTAAAGAGAATTTTGAAAAGAATTGAATATCAATTACTGAAAGAGAAAATAGATTTTTATAGTCGTACATCACAACTAAAAAGAGAAAGGAAAGGAATCCATGACTCAACAACTTTGAATAAATCAAATAAAAAAATATCCCTAAAGAAATGACATTTATTATCCAAACAACCTAAAACATATTATCAAATCCTAAAAGAGTAAGTACAAGTATTAATAGCATAGAAAAATGTGCTATTCGTCATTCAATTAAAGTGTTTGTTCACAATAACTATGACCTCTCAAGAAAATTAGTGGTTGCATTTTCGAGGCATTTGCAAAATGATAAGTCAATAACACTAAGTAATTTTTTTCCTAAATTATCCAACTTGCCTTCATCATGCAATGTATTGCACATTTTGAAGTTAAGTTATATACCAGTAATGCAATGTGATTATATAATGTATTGAGTTTAAGATATATTAGATTAACTAATCAAAATCTCAAAATATTTTTATTTTTTTGGCCATTTTTTAATTTTAATTTTAATTATTACATTGTTAATTTTTTATATATTAAAAAAATAGAATCATTTCCATCATTTGATAGTAATTATAAAAAATTATTTTTAAATCTATTAAATTTTATTTTAATGTTTTATGAAATAAAATCTTAAATTTAAAATTGATTCAAAATTGTTTCAATTTCAAAAAATATTATAGTTATTTTTTATTATCCATAATTATCTTAACCAAAATTTAATTAGTTTAAAATTAAATAGATACATAATAAGAAAAATTCATTATGAAAGTTTCACAGTTTTCAAAAGTTAGTATTTTAATAGTATCACATGTAGTTAGATTTGGGTCAGGTTGGGAGAGGTCTTGATAAAATTTTAGGTGTATTTGATAGGTTAGGTTCAAAAATTTGGTTTAAAATTTTGTCCAAACTCGACCTAGATAAAAATGCTAAACCTGAGTTTGGTCAGGCCCGACCGTATTAAATTTTTTATATTATTTTAAAATATATATATATACAAAATATTAAAATAAATGTTTCCTAATAAATTAAAAAAAATTTTAAAAAAAATCTTTATACTTAAATATCACAAAGATAAGTGCAAGTTAACAAGTAAATGCCTCTAAAATAGTAGTAAAATTAACAATAAAATAAGAGTTATACAATATCCAAATAATAACAATAAAATACTAGCAATATAATAGTGAAATGACAGCAAAACATTAGTTTTTTTTTTTGCAAATTTGGATCGGGCCGAACTAACAAAAACCTTATCTGAGGCTCGACCCGTTTTTTAAACAGACCTTATTTTTTACCCAAATTCTCCTACTTTTTAAGTGGGCCTTCGAGTCAAGCCGAACCACATGTAGTATAAGAATAATTTTACACCCACGTGTAGAATAGGCAATAAGCTTGAGGTTAAAACAAATATGAGTGGATAATGCAACCTATTATTTTAAATTAGAATGAAAATTTCAATAACGTATCACTTACATCAATAATAAAGATTATAAGAAAAAATAAAAGTAACCTATAAACTCACAAGGTTTGAGAAATTATGCACTTATATCTTCAAAGGCATATCATTCAACTCTAATCAGACGTATTAAACAACTTTTGTTGAAAATAAGTCTTTGAGAATTTGAACATATTTCTAGAAAAGAGAACGTAGAAGTAGATGGTATCGCTGAACTGACTTTCAACTTTCGACAGGAATGAAAGACTACAGCTGTTTGTAGAATATCCGCTGAAGATTTCTAGATAATTTCATTAAATTATTCTGTTTATTTTACATAAAAAATCTCTAAAATACTAATGCATTACCACGAAAATAATGAAAATATTATTGTCACTATTCCATAAATAAACAAAAGAAAAATAAATAAACTATTGTCATTGTAAAAAATAGTACAATCAAACCTAAAATATAATTAAAATTAAAAATTAAAAAAATAAAAAGAAAGAAGAAGAATTCTCATTTAAAAGGGTTGAGAATTCTTATTTAAAAGGGTTGCTACAAAATGAAAAAAGAAAATCAAACCTAAAATATAAGTTTTTTTCCCGGGTCAGGCCTAAATTTGTCTATATGTTTTTTTTTGTTTTGTTGTTTTTTTATTATTATATTTCTATTATTTTGTTGTTATTGTTTGGATATTGTATAACTCTTGATTTATTGTTAAATTTGCTACTATTTTTAATTTGTATTTTAATTTTGTAGTGTATTTGATTATTTGATTTATTATATTTTTTTTAAATTTTTTTTATATAAAAAATTAATATGAACAGGTCGGGCCAGGCTCGAGTTTAGTATTTTTATTTAGATTGAACTTGAATAAAATTTTAGACCCATTTTTTTCAGCCTAACCTAGAAAACAGACCTAAAAATTTGCATTAATCTGGTCCATGATCAGATCTACATGCATAACCTTCAAAGAATTTAATATATAAAATTAAATACAATAATTTTTTTAATACATTCTTAAAACCCTGTTAATTTAAATATTAATAAAAATAAAATGGTACAATTTGACACTATTTATTTCATAAGGCTCTTTTAAGAATTAAAAATATATATTACACATAATCTAAGTTCTAGGGGTTCAAAAATAGAAGAGATTATTGATGAAATTTTGATGATAATAAAACAAGGTAAAATATTCTATCATAGTGTTTATTAATTAGAGTTTGGAAATTTATAGATTACTTGAAACAATTGTCAAATTAATTGTATGTGAACAAATTTAAATAATTTATTCAATGAAAAGATTTAATTAAAATTATAAAATTATACCAATCTAATTAAATATTTTTTTTAAATACTTAAATTACTCTATTAATTTTAAAGATTTTATATGGAGTTGATTTTATATTATATATAAAAAAATCATTTTGGTTCTTCATTTTATTTTTCATTTTTTAAGTTTTAAACTTGTTTGTTTGGCAAATCACACTAACTTAGCATATATGTGGATTATCACGTAGATAACACGTTAAATTTAATTAAATTTTAAAAATATTTTTATAATTTTAATGATTTTTATTTTAAAAATAGTTTTTATAATTTTTTTTTGAATTTTTAAAATTTAAAAAATTAATTAAATGCTGACATGTTATCCACATGGCAGTCCACATATATGCCATATCAGCAAAGTTAAAAACCATTAATTTTTTCCTTTTATTTTGAAGTGATTTGACAAAAAAAATATAAGTTTAATAATTATAAAAGACAAAAAATTAGATGAACTAAAATAAACTTTTTTATATAAAATTAGAGGACTAAATAAATCATTATGTCTTTCATCTACAATTGAATTAAATATATATATATGAATAATTTTATTATATGTTCTAATCATATCTTTCTTTTCTTTTTTTTCACTCAATGCCTAGAACTACCCATAACCTCTCCTCAACCTATAAATAGGAGGATAATACACTTCAGCGCACCACTTGAACCCACGTCTTCCTGTATAGACAACAATACCAATACCAACTGAGCCAAGACTCAATCGGCCTAATTAAATAAAATATTAAATGAAACTCTTATATCATAACAAACACCCACATGTAATATGATTATTCTTTCTTTTCTTTTTTTTTTCACTCAATGCCTAGAACTACCCATAACCTCTCCTCAACCTATAAATAGGAGGATAATACACTTCAGCGCACCACTTGAACCCACGTCTTCATATATAGAGAACAATACCAATGCCAACTGAGCCAAGACTCAATCGGCCTAATTAAATAAAATATTAAATGAAACTCTTATATCATAACAAACACCCACATGTAATATGATTATTCTTTTATCAAATATTGTGGATTGCTTAGCTAAATAAGCCTTGATTGAGAAAGACAACTTGCAAGTGTTTGATCTCCCCCACGATGGTTCGCACCTTTATTGATATGGATAAGTCTAAGGGTAATCCTTCTGCTGAGAATGTCGCTATGTAATTAACTTAGCTTTATTTTTTTGTCAAAAAAAAATATCATGGATTTATCAAATAAGGTTAATAATTGATTTTAAATTATAATACAATTATTCTTTCCTTCTTGGCCTTTAATTAGGGTATATTAATAAATGGTAAAACTTCAAAAAAAAAATTATAGGAATTAAAGTCAATAGCAATTTTTTTACTCCATTAAGTAATGAATTGAATCTTTCAAATAAAGAACATAAGTTGTCACAATTTGGAGTCCAACCCTGATCAACTTCGGAATAATTGGATGTTACACCACAAAAAATGCAGGGTTGTAGCAGTCAGTTTCGAAGAAAACTCCAAGGCCCCGTACCAGTGCCTACCCTGATGAACAATGTTAATGGAGAAGTATTAGAATCATACAGAACTTTCCCAAATAAAAAACCAAGTGAAATTTTCTGTTTGGTTGATCAGAAAACACCATGGAAGATAAATGAAACCATAGATGAATTATATTACCTCAAAAGACCGGCAAATACACGCAAATTCATAAAGATGGTCAAAGCAATCCAGATACCAATATAGCCACTGCTGGAGGACAGTATGAACAAGCAAAAGATGCTCACAACAGCAACCAAAACCTAAGAAAATGACAAGAAAATTGTATGAAGACAGAGAAAAAAGCTTTTAACTTTGTTGGATATTACTTTTTGATTCACATGCAGAAGTGGGTTATAATTGAACTAACCATGGAGTAAGCTGAATAGGCAAAATCTGAAGCTCCATAGTTAACTCCATCGAAAACAAAGGCTAAAGTATTAATAGGTTGAGTTACTGCAATGAACTATATTGGCAAGAAAATGTTGATGATCGAACAAGTTAGCATTTGAAGAAAGATAAAAATGTTTTTTTTTTTTGTAGAAACTTTTAGGAAGGAAGAGAGCAATACAGGAAAGCTGAGGTTCATGAGTTGCATAACATCCCTGTCGTTCGTAAATAGTTGAGCAGCAAATTGTGATAGAGCTGCTAGAGTACATGATAGCAGAAACCCCAACAGAACACCAATCTGCAGATAGAAATTGTAAGCAGAATATAGAGTTTGTAAGAAAGTGAAACAAGTGAAGTTTAATGTTAGAACCTGCAGCACACGGGAAGCGGTAGCGACTATCTTCTCGTAATCTTTCTTTGCGAATGAACTTGCAAGGATTGCCTGGAAAAAACGTGGGAAGTATGTAAATTGCAGCTCGTTTTTATGGGGTTAGAGATGAAGGCAAGGCAGAGGGGAAAACATCATGCATAGGCAACTGATTGAATTGAAATGAAAGCTTACTTGTCCTGCAACAGCCAATCCATCAGCAAGCAAAGAGGTTGCCAGCCAAATCTGCAAGCAAACTTGAAATGCAGCCATTGAGTTTGATCCCTGCCGAGCTGCTAATGATGCTGCGACGGTCACACAGGATGTTGTAGATATTACCTTAATCAATAGCTGAAATCCTGAAGTAGTGACAGCACACAGATATCATAGTCCTGCAAGTGTTCTATATCATTTTCTTTCTCGCAGAAGTTAAGGTAAATCAGTTGGCAAAAGCTGAACCACTAAATTTGATTTTACTTTAAACAATTAAACATTCTTTTTGAGTTTGTTAAGTACCATAAGTAAACCACTCACCACTTTTAAGGAATCGACTAAATTGTAGCTCTTTAAAGTTTGGCGGGCACAACTCGATTTTACCGGCTAATCTCCAAAGAAGTATGAGAAAGATTAAATACCTAGAAATATGATGCATTAAGTGATTAAACCAGATGAAGAGGCATTAAAAGACCAGACAGTTGACAGCCAATGAACCAGAAAATAACTTACTGAGAAACTACATGAGCAATGCCTGCACCTTTGACACCAAGACGAAGTACGAACATCAATATAGGGTCCAAAATAACATTCATCGAGTCTCCTATGACTGCATTGGCAATTGCAAACAACTATGAGAGGTAGTTTACTCACAAAATGTGATGAATAATAAGATTCCTTAAAACTGGTTTCACAATGGCAGCCGATAATAGAAATCTTGCTTACTGATAGCATATAAGGGAGTTTTAGTATCCTTTAATCCCCGGAAAACCCCTTGTGCAGCTAATGAGAGAAGAATAGCTGGAGCACCGAGTGATCTTAATGTTAAGTACTGTTGGGCTATATTGAGCATAGGAGATTCCTGGAAAAAAGCAAAAGTAGTATCAATAACCAGAGAAACAGTGTTTAAAATGCTACAAGGGAATTGCTAAATGAACACTCACAGAATTTACACCCATATAACCTAAGAGAGGTTTAGCAGCGAAAATGAGGAATAAAGTTTGAAGTATCCCAAGCATGCTACCAATAACCAGAGCTGAAGATGCTGATGGTACATGCTTTTTACTGTTGCCATCAGGCTGGCTTTTTTTCACGTTACCGTTGCCTACAAATGAGACATTTATGCTATCACTATTAAAATTATAGATAAAGCAGAAAAATGCTATATGTAACAGAAATAATCAACACTTGTAAAGAACTTGAACAAAACCAGGGAGAGAGTATGTGGAAAGCATACCAGTTAGAGGCACCAATTCCTGGTTGACATCACTTTCCCTTTCCGGGTTTGCATCTTGCTCTGCTTCGGTAGTCGGTTTGCTGGTAGCTTCTTCCTCAGCAACAAAAGAAGTAGTAATACTGACTAGTGGGAACATGGTAATTCTTGATATTTGATTAAAAATTGCAACCGAAACTCCTACAGAAGCTAACTCTACAGCACCTAACGAAAAGAGATATATATATTATAACTGATTCAGTATTAGCTCTGTAATCAAATCATTAAAGAAAACATTTTATTTATGAAGAAATCTCATGGATGCATAATCATGTAGAGAAACCAAATGGTTTTTGAGAATCACAAACATTAGCTACATATACGGCAAACAGATCAAGCCACTGATGATACAGAAACTATATTAAATGACTTGTAAATTGGCAAACCCTGTAGGATGGATATCTTCTGTGTGATGCCTAGCTTCTATTTCCAAATTGTAATTAAAACAAAATATTTGCTTATGCATGAAATATTCAAACTT
Source organism: Gossypium hirsutum (assembly GCF_007990345.1). Classification (NCBI taxonomy): domain Eukaryota; kingdom Viridiplantae; phylum Streptophyta; class Magnoliopsida; order Malvales; family Malvaceae; genus Gossypium; species Gossypium hirsutum. Next base: position 114,789,633 of record NC_053424.1, on the reverse strand, counting down.
CCATAATCTTGATACATATTTGAACATGTGTATGAATAGAGGTATAATCCTAATAATATATGAAAAAAAGGTGAGATAGTCATGTCGAATACATACGCACTCATATTAAGTCCTTATAATGATAACAAGGGGAGAAGCAAGTGAGCACAAACCTATACGGCCAATGAATGCCGTGTCAATTAGAGAAGCAATAGGGTCTGCCAATAAAGCAAGTGTTGCTGGTACTGCGATATTTACTATTTCTGAGCCTAGTTCATCCCTCTTCAAAACATTTCTGGCAAAATTATTATCAAACTATAAGGTATTATAATAAAAAAGAAAATTTAAAATAATAATAATCATACTGATTGGAAGATGAAGAATACCTTGAATCTTTGAAGAACATTAAAAGGGGTAACTTTCCCATATTGCTCCAAAAACTTAAAATGGCACCAACTCCCATGAATACACTGTGGCTACTCAACAAGCAACTGGTGAGTAGCAAGTTCAAACTTCCTAAAAAAAATTTATCTAAAAAGAAAAAAAAAGTAATTATATAAATTTATCCAACTTTTGGTTTTTTATTGGGACAAAGCCAAAAGAAAAACAGGAAGTGGTCAACCCCCAACCTGCAATTCGAATTCAATAATGGGAAAGAATTTAAAGGGATCAAAATGATTTTACAGAAATTCAAGGTGAATAAGGTTTATGCAAATTCAAAATGGCTAGATGTTTCCAATTTTTTAACAAGTTGTAAGGACCAGGTATTGCATAAACCTTCCTTAGATAAACAAGTCCCAGATATCCCACCAAGGTAATTAAATAATTATATATTATTCATCAACCTAGGGTAGCCGAAAAATAAACAAAAGAAAACAGTACAACAAGAAATCTACATAATCAAAAGAAATTGCTCAAGGACCATGGGCGCCATCTGTCTTGGTTCTCAACAGGGTACACTGATGAGTTTCATGCACCATGGTCTTCAGCAATGACTTATGATAGAAATTAATACGGGTGCCTATTGCATTTTACAAACAGGGGAAACTATTATACATATATAAGTATGCATGTCATGGAGGATAAACAGCCAACTCTCTCGTTCAACATACATTCTACCAACATGTCCGTCTCAAAGGATTCTTTTTTTCTAAGAAAAGAAATTTTGATCCAGTCTTCCTTAAAAAACGATAGTTCACAGGGTTTGGGATTTGCGTCATCGTAATTTTATTACTATTTTTCCTTATTTTCAGCTTACGTAAAAATTCAGTTAAAAAATTATAACTAGATTTGATATATATGCCGATTTTAGAAAAAAATTAGGGCATAATTGCAAAAAAAGCCTACATCCTTTGGGAGCTTTCGAATATATACCCCTAACCTTTTGATTTTCTGAAATCGGTCCTCAACATAATGGATTTTTCAGACATCAATCTAGTTAAAATGGTAACCGTCAGCTAACCGTTAGTCAATAGCCAGTCAAAAAAATTGGTCTATGTGGTGTTCTAGTTGACTGATGACATGGCAAACATTAAAATAATAACGTGACGTGGCAAAAAATTAAACAAATTTAATAAATATAAAACAAAAAAAAAACTATAAATCTCTAAATCATCTCAAACCCCAAATTCAAAATTTTTTCCTAAATTCTAAAATACCCAAATCATGAAATTCCCCAAATCCATAACATCTGAAATTTTTATTGAATCCCTAAATTCTTCAACAATCTCCTTTTTGACTCATTGATTAAGGGATTTTTCTACATCCTTAATCCCTTAGAACCAAATCGTGAAATCCATAATCTTTCCAGAAATTTTTATTTTTCTTCCTTGTCGTTTGAAATCATGGATTCACATAGTTCGAATAGTCAGTCTAGAGGTTGGGTAACGCATGGTTCGAAGAAAAAATCGTCATATGCAAATATTGTTACTTCATCGCAGAGGGAGTATTTCTACAATGGACCAGCAGTAAAATGTCACTGCAATAAGTTAGCTCCAAGAGACACTTCATGAAGCGATTTAAATCCGGGGAAGAGATTTTATGTAACACCCTTAACCCGTATCCGTCATCGGAACAGGGTTACAATGCATTACCGGAACAAACAGATCAAATGCAAACATTTCATATTATTTAACATTCATGTCAGATATTATTCATAAAGTCCCTTATATGAGCTCTCTAAACCCAAAATATGTAATAGAAATAAGTCGGGACTAATTTGGGTACTCAGAGAATTTTTCGCTAAATTTTAAAATTTTTCCTAGGTGCAAGGTACACACGCCCATGTGGTCAGGCCGTGTAAACATGCTCGTGTCACAAGTCGTGTGTGCATTCGAAATAGGGCACACAGCCGTGTCCCAACTCCCATGTAACTCTCTAACTTAAGTCACACGGCCAAGTCACACACCTGTGTGTAAGTGCAGGGGTCACACGACCAAGCTACACGGCCGTGTGCCAGGCAGTGTAAAAAATACTTGGGCCTTCTGTTTCTCAATTTTAAAGATGCAGGGGACACACGGCAAAACCACACACCCATGTGCTAGGCCGTGTGTCACACACGACTGAGACACACGTCCGTGTCTCTACCAGTATAGATGAAAATAGACCATTTTCAAGGCCATTTTCAAGGTTACTTTTCTCACCCAATTAGTCTTTTACCTGCATAAACACTTTAACACATACACAAGCCAATCCAAGACATTTAAACCAAGCCAAAAATCAAGTCTTATGCATGACATATTACTTCATAAATCCATATATCCAAACTTACCTATTTGACCAAAAATACATTTAGACATACTTATGAAATTTACTATCAATTGCCCATACTTAACACTCATATCAAACATGACATTATCTCAAATATATATATATATATATCAAAACACATTTATTACAAGCCATACCTATGGCTAATTACAACCAAAACATTTATATGCCAACATTGGCTATTTAAACCTATACATGCCATTATAATCAGAAATTAATTTACTATTTATACCAAAATGAGTTGATGAATAGTTTGATGTGTCTCCGACTAGCTTCCAACTTAAACGAGCTTTCAAGCTACTATAAAACAAAGAAAATAAAAAAAAAGTAAGCATTTAATGCTTAGTAAGTCCGTATAACAGGAAATAAACTTACCATTCATTTACATTTAAGGTAAGCATACAAAATGCATCCAAGCAATTTGGCTAATAGCCTAAACACACAACTTCATCAACATGTTAGTCATGTATTTCATGTGAACATCAAGAATCAGGGATGAGTTCATCAAATATCATATTTCCATGTATTTTCAGGTGTATATAGGTAATATCTCATTCAAAATTCACCTTAACTTATATCAAAACTTTATTCGTTGAACAATTTGAAATATCGATGGATACACGATAATACACACGAAGTGTATGAATCTGTAATCCGTCAATTCATATTCGGGAGTGCTCATTAAAGCACATAATCGGGAAGCCCTCTCTTGAGCTATATAATGGGAAACTCATGTGAGCCATGTAACGAAAAGCTTATTCGGGCTATATAACAGGAAGCTCATAAGAGCCAAAATCGAAAAGCTCATGTGAGCCAATAACGGGTAGCTCTGAAGAGCTATTAAACAGGAAGCTCCGGATAGCCATGTATTGAGAAGTTCAAGCGAGTCATATCGGGAAGCTCCGGGAGCCATTAATCAGGAAGCTCACAAAAAGCCTTTAATCGGAAAGCTTATGAAGAGCCATTTATCAGGACGCTGATAAGAGTTGCGGTGTGTCCACAACACATGCAGGATCACAACCGATCGGGATGCTCCGAAGAGCTATTAACAGAAAGCTCGCAAGAACCATATAACGGGAAGCTCGAGAGGGCTAATAGCACGATGCTTTTCTCAGCTGTTATGTAGCACTTCAAACCTGAATCCGTTGTCGAAATAGGGTTATAGAGCATTACCAAAATTTACAGAACAAAGAAATGATATTCCACACCATACAATATTCATATCAGAAATCAAACATAAAATCCCTTATATGAACCCTTGAGTCCAAAACATGCATTAAAAACGAGTCGGGACTAAACCGGGTACTCAGAGAATTTTTCGTAAAATATTAAAATTTTTCCTAGGTGCAGGGGTTATACGCTCGTATGGTCAGGCCGTGTGGTTCACACAGCCAAGAGACACGCCCGTGTCTTAGGCCGTGTAACTCTCTAACTTGGGTCATACGGCCAAGCCATACGTCCATGTGCTAGGTCGTGTACAAATACATATGCATTCTGTTTTGAAGTTTTAAAGATGCAGGGGACACAAGGCCATATCACATGCCCATGTGCTAGGCCGTGTGTCACACGCGGCTGAGACACACCTATGTCTATATCCGTGTGGACGAAAATAGGCTATTTTTCAAGCCATATTTCTCACCCCATTTTATCATCCTCCTATACCAACACTTTAATACATTCACAAGCTATTATAAGTCATTTAACCCAACTCGAAATCAAGTCTTATACATGATATAATACCTCATATAATCAAGTATACACACTTACTTAAATTGCCAAGTTCACATATATGCATATCTTATCAAATATTCTAACTTAATTCAATCATCAATATACCAATATAATTTCTATCAATCAACTATTTCAAACACATACCAAACATATCCATCACAAGCCATTCCAATGGTTGGTTACAATTAAAGCATTTATATGCCGATATTGGCCAATTAACCTATACATGCCATTACAACCATAATTGATTTACCATATATATACCAAAATAGGCTGATGGATAGTGTGAGTGATCTCCGCCAAGCTTCCAATCCAACGAGCCTCCAAATTACTATAGAATAGGGAAAAATAAAACAGAGTAAGCATGAAATGCTTAGTAATTTTGTATAACATGGTAATTAACTTACCACTCATTTAAATTCAATATAAACATACAAGGCACATTCAATCAACTTGATCACGAGCCCTAACACATATTCTCAGCACCATTGTTAGTCATATATTTCATATAAATATCAAGAAACATATATGGGCTCAATAATAATTAGATTTCCATGTACATATATTTTTCACATCATGTATTCATACAACAGATACAAATCATATCCTTGTATTTCAAGTATATTTTCATAATAATTTGTCTCGAGTTCAGACTATTTCATGTCGAAACTTTGCCCATTAAATCAATCAAAGTGTCGATGGTTACACAGGTAGTATGATCGAGATATACAAATATATAATCATAGATAAACATATTCATCAAACAAATTCCATGTTCATATAGCGTTATCTCATATTTCCATATATCATGTATTATCATTTTCATGTATTTCAAGCAGATATGTGTAATAATTCATTTTGTGTTCATTTTTTCTCATGTCAGGATTTTGCCCATTGAATCATTGAAAACATTGATGGATACACAGGTAGTACACTTGAAGTGTACAAATCAGAAATCCATCAATTCATATTCAGGAGTGCTCTTTAAAGCACATAATTGGGAAATCCTCTCAAGCCATATAACAAGAAGCTCACAAAGAGCCATTAATTGGGAATATTAAATTGAGATAGTACATTTGGTATAAGTAAATATATATTTTGATCAATAGGGTAATTTGAATGATAAGATAATGTGAAAATATGCCATGCTTAAGACTTAGTTTTAGATTGGTTTGAATGACTTGTATTGGTTTGTGAATGTGTTAAAATGTTAATGTAGGTGGAAAACAAATTAGGTAAGAAATGTGGTTTAGAAATGACCTATTTTCGTCTACACGGGCAGAGACTCGGGCGTGTGTCTCAGCCGTGTGTGTGTCTCAGTCGTTTGTGACACATGACCTAGTACATGGGCGTGTAGTTTGGCCGTGTGTCCCCTGCATCTTTAAATTTGCAAAATAAAATGCTCATAATTATTCACACGACCTAGCACACGGGCATACGGCTTGGCTGTGTGACCCAAGTCAGAAAACTCCCTAATTTGGACATGAACAGGGACACAATCATGTGTCCTTATTTTGAATGCCCACATGGCCTGAGACACACGGCCTGACCATATGGGCGTGTGTCTCTTGCACCTTGGAAAAATTTTGATTTTTTCCGAAAAATTCTCTAAGTTCCCGATTTAGTCCTGACTTGTTACTAATGCATAATTGGGGTTTGAGGGTTCATATAATGGACAATATGATTGTATAAGATTGATTTCTGATATGAATAATAATAATATCTGTATTTAATCTGTAAATCTCGGTAATGCTTCGTAATCCTATTTCGGGAACGGATATAGGTTAGGGGTGTTACACTTAAGACATATACATTCCATCTTTTGTGCGGTAAGTGTACAATTACACTTGAGAACGTAACTTTACAATTCAATTTATCGGTGGATGGGCCAGTCGTTATGGGGGTAGTGATCATTAGCGATTGGAGCACAATTTGCGAACAACTATTAGGCAATGTGCCAAACAAGTTTTTTGGTGATCAGATAGAGCTAAAATGGTTGGAAGAAAATTTCAATTATATTGACAACTCCCCAAGTGCCTTTGAAAGAGAACAATATGCTCGAGCATTCATCTTGAGGTTAATTAGGGGTCTTCTAATGCCTGATAAATCTCAATAGTTGATACATTTAAGGTGGCTACTACAACTCGTCAACTTGAAAGAAAATAGGCGACTCAGTCGGAGATCAATTGTGTTGGCCACATTATACCGAGATATGTGTCGGGTGACGCAACCACAAAAAAATTAACATTAGTGGTTGCATACTCCTGCAGTCATGGGCATGGTACTAGCTACCATTTTTGCATTCCCGAATAAACACCCCTTATCATAAGTTTTTTTCATTCTTTTATTTTTTAAATAACATATTTGATTAAGTGGAACAATGAGGCGAGTTATGTTGGTATAGCGGACGAGCTAAAAGATATCTGGCTACTATTAGATCAACAATTGAAAGCTAAGGTTAGTTTTTGAATTTTTAAATTATATAAAATTTATGTAAGAATTTGAAATTTAGTATTAGATCGATAATAAAATTTTAATTTCGTACTATAGTTTTCAGGTGACTTGGCTGCTATACAAGCTGAAAGTGTGTCCTACGAAGTGCACTTTTAGAGAACATTTTGCCACCTCGGTTGAAAACGTATCCCGTAGGACGTATTTTCTTCTCTCCCATTTTCAACTCTAACCCCAAACCCGTGAAAAAATCCAGAACCTGGGAATCTTGGGATAATTTTCAGATTAGGCTTCCATGTTGTTATTTTTTTCAATTTCTTCCCTTAGTTGCCTATATAAAGGGGGGTTTGCTCCCCCTACTTCATCAAATCTCTCAGCTACTACACACGTTCTCACGAGTGCATAAAACAAACTATTTTAAAAAAAATTATAAGCGCGGCTTTACTGTAAGTATACAGGTCAATTGTAATATTTATAGTGTTACAATGGAACACCGGAGTGTTTCAAGGATTGAACCTAAAGGTGATGGCGATTGAGCAATAAATAGCATACATGATAGAGTCTAAGCTACTACTAATACTATTTTATATTATGCAAAATCATAACAATGAATTTTTGCAAGAAAATTAAATATTCTAATCTAGAGACTAAATTGCTAAGAGTATAAAACTAAGAATTTAACCAAATAAATGACTAGCGGTGGTTGGTTGATTTCAATGTGGTTCACCAATTCTCGGACAAAAAACTTAAATCGCTTAAATTACTAAGTGGCTCCATTTTATCTTTCGATTTTACTTTTATCGACTTAGACGAATTAATTCTAATTTATCTCTCGATCTCACCGGTTAATCTGAAGCTAATGAATGGGTGCACAACAAGATTAAATTTCGGTCTCACTTGCCTAGATATTCCTTTAGGGGTATCACTTTCTAAGTTTTTAGGTCTATTCAATTTAGTCCAATTTATTACGATTTAGTCATTTGTTCAAAAATCAACTTACCCACATCTCCATCAACCAATCCCCTTTTAGCTGAAAATAAAGTGAATGAATATGGAAATGAAAAAGCAAAGAAGCCATTAAAGTAAAGCTTAAGAAAAATATAAAAGTTGAGATTTTTATTTAAGAAAACTTAAAGAACATGAACCCAAAAACATTTAACAAAGAAATCTAAAGTAATAAACATAAAAAGGAACTGACTTTAATAGATTTAAAGTTGAAAAAAATGAAATACATTAAACTAAAGTTAAAAATGTCTTATAAATAAGGTATAGGGACTGAAAGTGTAAATAAACCTAAGCTACAATGATAACTAACTTAATTTAACACTAAGAACAACAAGAGCAAGAAGTAAACGCAGAAAAAATGAACTCTAAAATTAAGAAAGAATAAGAGAAAATGAAAACCCTAGAAAAAATGTAGAAAAATAAGAGAAAACCTATAGAAAACTAAGGCTAAAACTAAACTAATGTGTGTGTCTCTCTGCCTCGGCCAATTTTGGCTGTTTTAGGCGGAATTTTGATGGATTTCCGTTGCTAAAATTGCCGCTATATGGGCCTTGGGTGATTGGTGGACCAGGTGGACAAAAACTACCCTTTTTGTCTAATTTTGTCCTATTGAGAATATCGATTTTGTGAAACTCGAAAGAAGATATCGCGATACCTCGGGCAGTGTCAAGCCTTGGGGTCTTCTTAAAAAGGTGGATATCACGATACCCAAAATAGATATCGCAATACAACCGAATGGTGTCTTCAATCTTCCATACTATTGGAGGTATCGCGATTCTAAGGTGTGGATATCATGACACCCTTTCCTTTGGTGTCATTCTCATTCATTTTCAACCTCCAACACGTCCCTAAACCACTCAATCACACGTTAGGCCCCTCAACAGCATCATAGGCCAAATTGGGTCACAAAATGAGCGAAAACGAGACATTTTCACTCATTGACTTAAAATTTAAAAATTACAAAAAAACTATGCAAAATTATTTTGCTCGTGAATAAGCTCTTAAGCATATCGGGAAAGCCTAATTTGCCACATTAGTTTGTGGCAGATCAGCCACCATCCCTTACAAAATAAAATTTTTTCTCCTAAATTGTTTTTTTTTGTTGAGTGTTGAAATTTTTGGACGAAGAGATTTATCTGTGTTTGTGTTTGAGAGAGACAATGTGTAACAAATCGATTTTCAATAGTGCTGAAAATGACATTTTCAAAACCCTATTTTTGTAAACCAAGCCTGTAAATATTAATATTTAATATTAATATTATGACATTTTCAAAACCCTATTTTTGTAAACCAAGTCTGTAAATATTAATATTTAATATTTACGAAGCTAATGTAGATATATATTAAAGTTTGGTCTTGTAATTTTGTCGAATTGATAGTTAATTAAGGTATAAAAACTAAATTGTAAAAGTTTATAGCTATAGTTTTTTAAATTGGCCAAAGGTTTAGGGATTCAAATTGAAATTAATCCAATGTCTAAAATGGAAAATAAACTATCATGAATAAGCTATACTGGACGGTAAATGATAAGATTCCTATAAGCTTATTTAATATTAATTAACATTATGATTAATTATTTAAACTAATCCTTAATTATGCTATATGAGCAAATTAGTGAGTTGACAACCATTGTCATCTTCATCTTTCCACGGTCCCATTTAGAAGAAAAACACAAGGAAAAAACTTTGAATTCCTTCAAGCTTTCGGCTAAGAATTAATAGGTAATTTCAAGTCATTTTAATATTTTTGAGGTCATGGGAGCTTGATTTAACTAGCCTATGTACCAATTTGTAAAATTTTTAAAATTTTTAAAAGTTCTCATTGATGATTTCTTAAAGAAATTGGTGTTAAATTGATAGATTTTAAGCTTAGTTGTGAAAAATGACTAGATTGTCGAGATTAATTGTTAGTTTTGTTTAGAAGGACCAAAGTGAATAAATTAAAAAATTGATGTGAAATTTCTGTAACAATAGATATTATAGGGTCTATTATGAATATGATTGAGGTCGATTTTGAAACCAAAGCTCAAATTTGAAAGTTATAACTATTTCAATTTTAGGGACTAAATTGAATAAAATACAAAATGAATGAATAGTATTTATTTATTTTTGGTCATGAAGACTACCAATAATTTTTTTTTTTGGTTGTAATCAAGGTATCTACCGTCCATAGTAATGACTGATCCCCTCTTGCCATGGTTTCTCCCATGTGTGTATATATATATATAGCAAAACTGAGCAGAGATTAGATAAATGCTGCCTACCATCTATTGAATAACACTTAAATGGTGGCATAAATAGGAAAGTGGTTGCCTGACTCTAGCATGCCTGATTACTAATTATGCCGGAGAGAAAGGAGATAAATATGGAGTACATCAAGCTCCATCACTGATCAATTTTACAAACATTACAAATTTAAACATAGGATGGTAAGTACCATAGTAGCACATTAAAAGCAAATAGATTCAGAGTGTCTTAGTAATCCTTGAGCATCAAGCATCACATAAAGAAAAAAGATAAAAGGAGATATTTAATAAAAGTTAAAGTCTTCTTTGGTTGTAATTTTCCCCTTCTCATTTCAAAATTTTGTTAGGGTACAATAATTATATTATCTTACATTTTGTTCATCAATAGTGTCATCATAGAAGCATATTGCCATCATCAAACCTATGGGGCACTTGTTTATCTCACACTATAGTCTTTCAATGAAATTCTTTGCCCACTTGTTTCAGAATTTTGTTAGGATACAATTATGGTATCTTATACTTCATTTACCAATAGTCACCACAGGAACATTTTCCATCCTCAAAATGATGAAACCCATTGCTATCCCTAACACTAATTACTCTTCCAGTACACTTGGACATAAACTTGATTGCTGTATGACAATCACCACATATGCGCAAGTTCTTCATAACTCTAATTGCCCTATCTGATGGAAAGGTAATGAGCCCAAATGCAACAGCTCTCTTTCACTATGATATCTGATTGTCTGATTCTTTTCTTCGCCATTTACTTCTCTCAACACAAAACTTGTGTCTGCAATGTAACCAGCTCGTTCCATTTTGTCTCCTAATTCCTCTAATTTTCTGTAAATTTCTTTTGCTTTGGCATGGGACCTATCCCCAGCAGCAAATGTGTGAACCTTATTTCCCTCCTCAACCCAACTCAAACCTGTCTCTTTCTTAATCCCTCGGTCTCTAAGCATCTTCCTAGCTTTGGCTGCATCCTCGTATCTCCCAGCAGCAGCATAAGCATTAGATAATAACACATGCAAACCTGAGCTCGGGTCCCAACTCAAAAATCCTAGCAGCATAATCTGCCAATTCAGTGTTCCCATGAAGTCGACACCCTGTTAAAAAAGCTTTCCAGACAGACTCTGTTGGCCGAATAGGCATCTCCCTGATGATTGAAAGTGCCTCCTGCAGTTTAACAGCACGGCCAAATAAATCAACCAAAGAAGCATAATGTTGATCACCTGGCTCAATTCCATACTCCTTCATTAACTCAAAGTAATGTTGTCCCTTCTCAACAAGCCCGGTATGGCTACAAGCATAGAGCACACACAAAAAGGTAATAAAATTCGGTTTGATCCCAAGGCCTTCCATCTGCTTAAACAAATCAAACACTTTCTCTGTTTGTGAATGCTGAGCAAATGCAATCAGCATTGCATTCCACATCCCAAGATTCTTAACATAGGCTTGTTTGAACAATGTCAAAGCTTCCTCAAACTCACCTAACTAAGCATACCCATATATCATCCCACTCCAAGAAACAACATTTCTTTAAGGCATTTCATCAAACAAGTTCCTTGCATCCTTAATTTTCCCGCATTTATCATACATGTCAACCAAAGAACTCGCCACGACTACATCCCTATCATACCCAGTTTTCAAAACCAAGCAATGTATCGATTGGCCGATATCAGATCTTCCCAGAATCGCACATGACTTAGTAGCGCTAGGGTAGATATGATCATCGGGCCTAATGTTATTAACAAGCATTGTACGGAAAAACTGGATTGCAAGGGAAGGGAATTCATTTTGAGCGAAAGAGGAGATAACAGAGCTCCACGTAGTGGGCTTTTATGTGGAGCTTCGAAGAAGAATTGAAGGGAGAAGAGAGGGAGTTGGGTTTTGGAATAGAAGTTGATGAGGTGAGGAGATATGAGAGGGATGGTTTGAATGCCTGATTTAATGATGTGGGCATGGAGTTGGAGACCCTTTGGGAGGGACCTTGTGTGGGTTACAGAGAGGACGTTGCAGATGTTTCTGTAGTTTTTGCTCGAAGAAGAGTTGGTTTAAAGGGTTTAGGGGAGGTTTTGGGGTTTCCACGGATTGAGGGAGGAGCATTAGATCGGTTCCGCGATTTTGGAGATCTGGAGTGAAAACTTACTAATTTATAGTCCTACTGCCGATTGCTTGTGCCATTTGCATACTTACCCCTAAACTAAAATAAACTAAACACTTTGTTCATTTCAAGTAGATTTTAGTAGGGCAACCACTCGACTTAAAAAAAATTCGAATTAATTGAGATGATAATTTTTATTTTATTATTTTAATTTAATTTAAATTTTTTTTAAATCAAGTTGAGTTAAATAAAGTAAAATTATTTGAGTTAAATTAAAAAGTTAAATATATTCAATTAAAACTATGTTACAATATAATTAATTTAATATTAGAAAGCATGAACTTCAAACTATATATATATATTTGAAAATTTTGTCAAAGAAAAATAATAAAAAAATAAGATATACTTCAAATATTATTTTAGAAAATTTTTAAAATTTTAATTTTCTTTATATATTATTTATAATTTTTTAAAAATATAAATTTTAGATTTTTTTATAAATTTTCAAAATTTTAAAAGTATTTTGAATTTTTAAAAATTATTTTGAATTATTTTATATTTATTGGTTTGAGAGAGAGGTCAGTTTCCTTATTTTTAAGATTGATATAGATCGAAGGGGTATTTACATCAATCTTTTATTCGAATTAATCAAATTTTTTTAATTTTTTAATTAATCAAATCGAATTTTAGTCATCCTTACATTTTATACATATAAAGTTAAATATTTATAATTAAAGTATCATATTAAACATTTTACATTAAATATTTTATAAAAATATAAATATCATAATAAAATAATTTAAATATCGCTTAAATATTTTCAAAATACATATATCTTTATTTATTTTCCTTTTAATTTGAAAAAAATTAAATATTAAACTTAAAATAGGGATTTTTAGTAAAGTACATTTCACTGGACGTTTTCTTAGAAAAGATATTGCACTGTGGTACTCGTAAAAATAAAACTTACTAAAGGAGATCTCCAGTGGAGAGAGGCCCAGAACATGCCAACGGTCGAATGGAATCGTATAAAACCTTCTAGATTGAAATAGAAACCCTGAATCTCCAGGGTTGCTAGCTAGAAACGGTCCGTACACTTCAAGTGCAAGCCCTAGTTTTCCACTCTCTGTAAATTTAACCAGAAATGGAGCGACGAGAAGAGAAAGAACAAAAACAGTTGATATGGAAATCGGAGCCGGAATCAATGGTTTCGGTCACAATCGGCAGAACCATGGCTACTGTCCTGGCCGCCCGTCCCAAGAAACTCCACCACTCCATTTCTCGCCTCTCGCCTGACTCCTCCATCAAATCCTCGCTTGGTAGCTGACGCTTTCAAATGACTAAGTTTCTGAAATTTTCTACTTTATTTCCAATAAACACTTGACCATTCTTTTAAATGTTAAATTTGCAGATTCTTTGGATTATTCGCTCTGGTTTCTTCACAAGTACGTTCGAGATGCAGCTCAGAGAGACGGGAATTTGGATGAGATTCTCGTTCCCATAATTCAGCACGTAATCTAACCTATGCTTATTTTTTCTTTTCCTTTAGTTTTTTTTTCTTTTTTTTTATGCTTGACCTTTGTGTCCTTTCAAATGAATTCTGCGGCATGTTATTTTTCACAAAAATATAAATATTAACTTCAAACATTCAAAATTTGAGTTGAATTTCGTATTCAATATATGTGTGTATTGCATATAAAAAAATGAGAAATACTGAAATTAGTATGGAGGTTTATGTGTTTGCTCGATTGTTACCAGTCATTGAAGTATAAGGACTCAAAGCATGACAATCAACCTATGATACTTCTCAATTGGCTCTTCCAAGATGAGTTCCTTTTTCAAGCAGTTGCAATGAATCTTGCAAATATAATTACAAGGAAAGATGACCGGTATATAGCTTTTGGTTGGTGTACTCTTGTGCGAGGGCTCATGGAGTACGAAAAAGTTATGGATCAATATTTGTTTAATGGTACAAGGATGGATTCCCTATTCTATTTCTATATTAGTTGTCTCTATGGTGTAGATAATGTGTCTATGTATGTGAAACTGTTATGTTAAGATTGCTATTTTATTTTTACGGTATCAGAAAACTTATGTTAGAATTCCCTATTCTATCTTTATATAAGCTGATATGTGCATACAAAGCATGAATTGGGGCTTGCACTACATTTTTCAAAGCATGAAGCCTAAGTTTATACAGTGTAGATAATGTTTCTAAGAATGTTGAACCTTATGTCAAAGTCCTCTACCGGAAGTTCTAAATGTTTTGGTATCAACATTTTTTTTTTGCTTTAACTTGGAAATATGATTCTTTTAATAAGAAAATGCATAATTTTAGTTTTATGTGGAACTATTGTGTTAGAAATGGTGTTGCATTTTATTAATTTGTTCACTTTTAATTAATTATGGTTACTTCTGCTTGTTTTTGCTTTATAGCAAATCTTCAAGAGTATAAAAAGAAAGTAGAAAAAGGAACATCCAAAAACATACTTATATTCTATATTTGTGTCCTGGTAGAGTTGATTTTTCTTACCAAATTTCAAGTTACCGGTTTATATTCTGTTGGGAAGTTTGTTAAATAATCTTTAGTAATTAAAAATTGTGCTTTCACTCATTGGCATTGAAAACTGATGGTTTTCTTTTTGAATATCTTATTTCAGGAATAAAGGAGAAGTATAGTGCTTTGTTGAAGATGGTTTGCACTTGTATTCCGCACTTATCATGTATTGCCCGTAAAGGAAGGTAGTATCCAAATGTCATAGATGTTGAATAAGTATTCCTGATGTGACTAAGTGGTTATTAGCGGTTGTTTATATGCAAATTATTTGAACTAGTTTGCCTTTCATTAAGCTTTTGGTCTGTCAACCAAAGGTCTTGAACTTTATTTTAGATATGTTGGATTGTAAATTAGCCATCATGTTAGCTAGACTTTTTCATCTTTTCTTTTTGAAGAAATTCTAAATTAAAAATTATGAAGATTTAAGTGAAGCTTTCTAAGAGAAATTGAGCTGAAGAACAGATAAATTTGAATTTTACAGCCTTACTTTCCAGCCTTATATACATAGAAAAGTGAACTATATAAGAAAAACGAATCTCACCATTAAAACTAAAATCTCTGCATGCTTTGTGTGATTGTGATGCACTAAGTTTCTCGAAATACTGAGTAGATTATGGCACACTTGGGTGAAAAAAATTATGTAAAATATATATATTAAAAGTTCATACAAAAATCAAATGAAGCTTTGGTTGAAATGGTAAAGTTGAAGATTTAAAAATTAGACTGTTTTAGGTTCAAATCTTACCATGTGTTTGTTTTTATTGATTGTATATAAAATATAAAAAGACTAAAACACCTCGAAAATAATAAAACTTTGTAAAAAACATGGATTTTTGGTGATTTCCTAATCAAGTTGGTGCCTGTGCCTTGGTTGACTCACGACACCAATTCAGTCAGGGGCTGAATAATAGTATAGATTGCTGTTTAATTGTCACTAAACAACTTCATAAAGACTTGAATTAGAAAATGAAGTTTTCTTAGAAGTTTTCTTTGCCACATTCCTTCACAGATTCCATGAGCTAGGGCTCAAAATTCAGCCCTCGCACTGCTCCAAGTGACCACTGATTGTTTTCTGCTCTTCCATGTGACTAAATTTCCCCACAAATAGGAATGATACCCAGATGTTGACCTTGTCTCTGCTCCCTGCGGGCATTATCTGATTATTGTTGCTAATGCTAATAGCATTTTTCTTCTCGTAATGTGAACGGGTGCTTCATGGCTTCATCTGTATACAGTTTCCTGGTTTCTTGGAGTTTTTTTTCTTTTTCTTTTTTAAATGCCCTTAGATGAGAGATTGACATTACATCTACTTTATTGGTTTGTTGTGTTCATATTGTTCAGGCTATATTTGCAACTTGAGAATATTGAGTACTATGTAGAATGATAAAATTTTGCCACTATGTTTGACTAGTTTGTCAGTTTACACTTTTATAAGTTCTTAATGGTCTTTTATTGTAGAAAGCATTCTGATTTTATGTTTAACCAATTTGTCTCACAATTGCCATTTGTTACTACAGCATTTTGCAGGATAAATTTGAGCTCCCTTCACGCCTTTCAGTGGCTGCTGCAGATTGTTTGTTGACATTAACTGAAGGGCTGACAAAAAAACCTATGCTAAGTAGCAGAACTAAATCGTTGAAATCCAGTGAATCCAATCCGCCAGTTAGTCTATTAGCATCAAGCATTGATGAGAGAAAAATAAGCGCAGTTCATAAATCTTCTGAAGTCTTAAACATGGGCATGGAAGATTTGTTTTGGGATTATCTACAGGATCTCATTTACCTAGTGGAGAGACTTCTTGCTGTAAGTGTTCTAAGTTGGTTTTTTTCTTTTTGTCTAATGCCTACCCTTATTTATCTGCTTTCTATATCTTTTCACTCATCAGAACATTTTCATTTTATTATTCAGTTTTTAGCATATGAGGGTCTACAAAAATTTATATAGTGTAATTTTACATTAGATTTGTCGAGGGTGAGTGTTCTGAAGAGCTTTTATTCACCTTGTGCATGGTTTCATGGATGGATTTTTTTTTTTTTTTTGCGGTTATATTAGTTTTACCTATTGGAGAGAAGAGCCTAGCCAAAAGGGATTGGAGAAATGAAAAAGTTGCTTAGAATTGAGGCTGCGGTCTTACTGTGTATCCTACAGACTTATTTAAAGCAACTAGGGAGTAGGAAAAAGTTAAAGGTGTTCTTTAGAATATCTCACGTTTTGGGAGTCAAGAATGACTTCCCAAATACGGAACAAGAAAAGCTATTAAACTGGAAAAGCAGGCTGCTAATACCCATTATAGTATGAAATTAAATGTTAACAAGTTACCAAAATGAAATTTGAGCTACCATTGCTTGAAAAGGTTGATCTTCCTCTAAATTATGGTTTGATTTTTAAGCATTATGGGAAGAAATGGACTTGAACCTTTTAGGATAAGGGTCATAAAACTGGTATTGAAATTAGTTTTGTGATGAAAATTTAAATATTTGAAGAAACTATTTCGGTACATTGGAAAATGATTGCTCTTATCTTATTAGGCTGTGGCATTCTTTAGAATAGGTTACACCGCATTCTTTCTGATAGGAAGTTAGAGAAAGCGAAGTTAGCTTCTAATTCATGTAAAAAGTATCCACCTGTTTGACAATTCTCTTCTTTTGCTGCTTGTTTCATAGATATTAACTAGTACATTTCCCCGTTAGGCTTCAAAAGTAATATTTTCTAACTGTTAAATATATTTCTAAAACAACTGTTGATGAACATTAAACCAGAGTCATTCTACAACAAATGTTTTATCAGATACTTCGAAGTTTCAAAAGAAAGTTCTGATGACTAATTGTTATCTGAATATCACTCGTGCATGTAAATATCTTCATTTCCTTCTTTTCTTAAAGTCTAATGAAGGATTTGCTCTATAGTCCCAAAAATGAAAATAGGATGTTGATGCATTATCATGCGTAGAAATGAAAATAGGATGTTGATGCATTATCATGCGTAAAAATGAAAATAGGATGTTGATGCATTATCATGCGTTACAGTGGAGCAGAAAAAGTCGTCCATTGCACGCTAAAGGATTGGAGCAAGTGCTTAAGTGGTTGCAGGAGATACAAGTGCATTATGGTGGCCTTCAAGAAGAGGCAAGTCCTGTACTTTAATTGTCTTTCTTAAGCATATCTACCTTTTATCGCGTCTACTGTTTGTTGAACATGATTTGCTCATTTGCAAATATCCAAGGCAGGCTCAGATTCTAAAAACAAGAGCATTGCTACTCTCTTCATGCTGGAAGCATTATGGCATGCTATTACACTTGGAAGATAAAAATTTTAATAAGCAGTACAAGGAATTATTGGACCAGTACTTGTCGGGCATCCAGGTCAGATATATCATTATTATATTCAAACTATGATAATTATGGTTCTATGGCTTTATGCTTGTTGAATGATCACCTCTAATTATAATTTATATTTTGATGATGGATTTTGTTCGTGTGAAATGTATGCTTGAATACTTTACTTTGTTTGATGGGATAACATACATGTAATCCAGTATTTTTGTGGTATCATAATTATGTATTGTTATTGATTATTTTATTTAAGTCTTGTTTGATTTCATGAATCTTTCAAGTTGCTAATGCTAAGAAAACAAATAAAAATGCAGTACTATACAAATAACCATGTTGAGGGGCATGCTGAGAGTAAAGACGGTGGTATAGAGACCAGAAAATTTTTCATAAATTGCTTATGCCTTCTGCTTGGGCGTTTTGATGGGAAACAACTTGAATGCGTATTGTTAGATTATGGAAAGCAGATATCACATGTGCTTTTATCGCAGGTAAGTATGTGTGGCATTTTTGAAGTATGTGTGGAAATGAGTAGATTGATTGTACTCAATCAGTATTCATGATTCTCTAGATTTAAGTAGCTATCATACATTGTCGTTGTCATTCTGTATAATATACAATGTCTTAGTTATACAGTTGTGGTTTGTGTCTCAATGTTGACATAATTGTACTGTTGCTGCATTTTGGCAAGCTTCATTGCAATGATGAAGATGTAATAGATGGGGTTGTCCACATATTCAAGGTTATCATTTTTAAGACAAATAATTCATCTGGAAGCACTGTAACTGACACCAATCAAATGGACTCTATGGTACCATTGCTGCTTCACCTTCTTGATGAGCGAGATGCTGCAGCTAGAGCTGTTGTTAAGCTCATTGCAGAATACTGCTCCATGTAAACTATAATTTTTCATTCACTAGTTTTTGACAGCAACAATAATTTAACGGCCTCTGTTTGAACCTGACCCAAATTATTGGTCCACCAGAAGTACTGATGGTCACTGCCTTGAGGAAGTTCTTAAGCGGCTAGATTCTGGCAATGCTATTAAAAGAAGGAACGCTTTTGATGTTATATCAGAACTGGTTCAGATATCAAAAGATTCATCACATAAAGCTCATCACTCAACCTGGTATGTTATTTTAATTTATCTGCTAAACTTTTGTGGTTCTTGAGTTTTCATTGATCTTTCCCTGTTTATATTACAGGCAAGTTATAGCAAATCACTTACTGGGGTGTCTTGAAGATGAAGAAACTGCTATCCAGGAGCAAACACACAATTTGCTTCCACTGATTGGTTAGGTTTAACTTATTATACAGTGCTAAGTGTGTATTTTATTGTGTGTGACTTCAATAGTTTATCACTTTAGCAAAAGGCATATGGATTTACATATCTTTACTGCATTTCCTGAAATCAAGAAATTCTCGAGGACCATATACGTTTTTTTTTCTTTCTATAGTGCTATTTTTATTTTCTACAACTGGTTTGGGTATAAGTTGTAGAGTCTTGTTCTATGAAGCACCGACACAAGGAAAACCCCCTTGTACCAGTGTCGTACTGGCATCCGACATGGCCATATGTGTCCGTATGTGTGGTACCTGTATTATCTGTCCGTGCTTCCTAGGTCTTGTTTCTTTATGCGAATAATCACATATTTTCAAGATCTTGATAAATGTTGTTTTATTGAACATTGATTATTTGAATGAACTTGCTGTATGAATGAACTATTTATTTTTGCAGACCCATCATTTGTAATGCTACTTTTATATTCTAGAACTGGTTTGGGTATAAGCTGTTGTAGAGTATTGTGGTGTTTTATGCAATTAAGCACATACTTCAACATCCTTATTGATGATGTTCCTTTGTCATTAAACCTTTTTTATTGAACATTAATTATTTGAATGAACTTGACCGAATTATTTATTTTTTGCAGACCCATCATTTGTGTTACCTGCATTAGTTCATCTTGTTTGCTTATCAGAGGAAAAAGCACGACCAGCAGCTAGTGAAGCTTTATTTAGAGTGCTCAAACACCATAACCAGAAACCTGAAGTTATATGCATGATGCTTGACAGTCTTAGGTATGTTGCTTTCGTCTTTTACTCCCAATATTCAGCTTGATTTCCGATCAGGACCAAGAAAAGTATTCTTTTGTTCATGAATGTGTGCATTTAGACGTGCAAGAATGTTGGAATGCATACATGTGGTTAGGGAGTTTCTCATAACGTGCAGGTTCTACTTTGTATAGTGCTAAGTTAAACAGTTTTTGCTTTTATTTAACATTTGTCTCCACCAATCCTTGCAGAAACCTCAGTCAGGACCAAGCTGATGCAGAAGCTGGAGTATGTATAGGGAAAGGTGGGCCTCTTACTGTTACACAGCCTTAGGCTATTCTTCTTCCCAATTTTGTTGCTGAAACAAAGTGCTTTGGATGTGTTTTGTGGACTGCTCTCACTGTCTTTTATGCAGTATCTATTCGTTTAATATTTGTATGGATATCTGTTTATTTATTGTGATGTATTTCTTTAGTATTCTGACCGATGCCTTTTTCTTGTTTTATAGCAGACTTTTCCATTTCTAAATTAACAGGGATGTTTGAAGCTTCCCTTCCCTTCTCTTTTCTTTTTGTTTTCTCTCTCCTTGTTTTGTTATTCTTTTATCCTCCTTTTTGATTAAGCATCAAGAATTCAAACTTTGAGCTTTCTATTTTTTTGTGAATCTCATTAGTTTCTTTTGACTATAATACAATCTTGGATTCGTGTAATCTCTTTGTACTATTGTGGCAGGATCAAACTTCGACTGCAATCGAGTGCTAAGGCTGATCCCAGAGTGGTCAAAAACTGTAAGAACTGAGAATGATAATACTACCCTGCATCAGATGTATAATTTACCATCATGTTTCCCTTTTCCGATGCATTGGAATGATAGACAGTATATGTGAAGTGCTAGAATTTTGAGTTACACGTTTTCTCAAGAACACATGATCTGAAATTGCAATGAAATGTTAACAAATATATAGGTGCATAAATTCATATTTCAGAATTTTTTATCCATGCACAGACATGCATAGTATATACATAAAAATACATATGTGCATAAATTCATCTTCCTGTTAACCTACATGCATACTTCCTTTCATACATACTAATATTAGTTCTAGCTGTATGGATAAATTTATAGTGAATTCTTGTTTTCTGAACAATGGGAAGATGAAGAGATAAAGTGTGAGACAAAAGAAACAGTGTGTTTAACTATGAACTTGAGTACTCTTCGAGGTAAGAACTTTGTATGATCGAGACTGTTTGAGTTACTCATTCCTGGCCTCCTTAAAACTGAACCTAATTTCTACAATTCTTGGGGAGGGTGGAGTGGGGATACATTCAGACTTCTTTCTTATTTGACCTTTTTCTAATTTTAAAGTATCTTAATGTATATCCTTTAGCATATTTGTGTGCATTCTATTGGAGTATCTTTTAACAGGCTTTGTTTGAGCTCGGGAACATTTTTTCTGGTAATATTCTACTGTTGCTAGCCTGGTAGCAAGAAATTATCTCTCTTTGTTTTCATTGTTTGGGCTGAATATCTTTATGATGAAAAAACTGGTCTTCTAATGCCATTAATTTTTTTTTAATTTCTTTTGTGTTTATCCTTTTTATTCCCAATATGAGAACTTGACTTAATGTTAACTGGACTTGCAAAGCAATTTTCTGACATGCTTACTTCTTGCAAATTGCAACATGTTTTTGCATCATAACCATTAATGAGATGAGGATGATATGAAGTCCTAGAATTTGAGAACTCTCTCTCTCTCTCTTTCATGCACACACATGGAGGCGTATAGACGAAATGCATGCACATACAGTGCAGAATAAATGCAACAAAAGATTCATGCACATGATGATAACTAAGGTTACTTTGGCACTCAATCAAGCAAAACTATTTTTTTGGATGATGAAGTTTAATACTTCTTGAAGCTAAAATAGTTTGTTTGCCTTGCTGATTGTAGAAAGCATGGCCATGGACTGGGTTGAGATGTGCATGGTTAACACAACTTGTTTGAAATAATTTAATGTGGTTGGTTGAGTTAGTCCGGTTGTTTATTCAAATGTGGAAGATGTTATCTTCTTTTTGTTGGTTCTGTACTATCTGAGAACTAAGACAATTGCCTGATACATTCATTCCCCTCCACATGCATTTATCTTGTTGATCTATTTCCTGTATGCGAGCCATGAAATTAGATCGTTGGAGCTCCAATTTTGGTGCCAGTATTTGAATTATTTAAATTTCTTGTTCATCTGAAATGTTTTAGGTTCAGGACTGGAATACATTGATTGGACCCCTGATTGACAAGATGTTTGCAGAGCCATCAAATGCTACTATTGTCAGGTTTTTGAGCTACATAAATGAACAGTTAGCTGAAGCTGCAGATGTAGTCCTTTCTCGTGTTGTTTTTCAAATGAAAGGTCAGAAAGGGTAAGCACATAATATACCATCCTATAACATGTTTCTTGTCTTAGCTTTTTAAGTTCTGTTTTAACTTTAAAAGGAGTCAAAGTCTTGTATAAGGCTGATGGCACTGGAGCCATGAGTACGTGCGTGCTGCTCAGAAGCATTGCTGAAAAAGGCAAATATATATAAATATGACAGGAAAGGCATGTGTATGAGAAGAGAATGTTACCACAGACGTTAGGTATCATAGCAGTTAGGGAAGGCACGGCTGGGGTGCAGGAGAGTATTATTTGTAGAAGAATGTTCAAGAGAGAAATAAAAGTCATCTTGTGAATTTTAAGGAGATATGCGTATAGTTACTGGGCAATCTAACTAATTAGTTTTCTTTATAATGTCTTGGCAACACAAATGAGAATACTTGATGCGACCACCAGGACATAGAAAGTTTGGGTGCATAAGACAAAAAAGTTTGCCAGTTGACCTACTTTAATGTTTTGATTACATATTATGTGAAAATTTTATTGGTACAAAAGAGGCCACTGGTTGGGATTTGTACTCTAGACTTACTGAATGCCATCTCTTAAGGTTGGCTGCAGAAAATAATTTGCTAAATCTCCGAGTTAGTTACTGTTTTGGTAGTTAACTGTTAAACTAAGTAGCATGGACACTTTAAGAAAGGAGGTGTGCATGTGTGTGATACAGAGAGATCTGAAATTTCCTTGACCAACCATCATTTATTCATGCAATAATTACGGTATATTTTGGTTACATTTTTTATTTTAAACAAGGTTTACAGGGGCAAAACCTCTTGTAACCCACTGGTTTGTTCCAGCTTTATGAGCTTGTAATTGATTTTCTTCTGAACTTATATTGTAAACTTTCACTCATTAGCTTATTTAAACAATGGTATTAATTTCTAGATGCCAAGAGGTTAGGATATTCTACTTGTCAATATAATGTTTTCTTTTCCAATTGCAGGTCATCAAGAAGATTAATTTATGTATAAGATAAACCTTGTATTAGTTCAATGGTTGATCTCACTGTTTTTTTTTTTTTTGTTTTTGTATGAACCATCAAATTTCCCCTCTTGTAGGATTGATGAAGATTTCTTCTCTAGATGGGAGACTAAAACTTGTCCAAGTGATGACTCCATGAGAATGCAGCAATCTTTGTTTGAGCGACTTTGCCCTTTACTCATAGTTAGGCTACTTCCATTGAGAGTATTTAATGATCTCAATTCCTCTGTCGTGTATGGTCAGCTTCGTAATGCGCCTTTTATGCATGGTATCTTTTCTTCCTTTACTGTGACAATCCAAGTTGTTCCACTCAACTCTTTTTGTGGATTGAAGATCTGCTTGACTCCATTGCTTTGTTATGCATGTTACAAATATTAAACTCTGCCTTTTCCATTTCTTTCATGAAAATGTGATTCGTTAATATAAATTTAAATGATTGATAGCCCTTTTTTCTTTAAAAAGAAGAAAAATAAAATAATGTCATGAATATAACTTTTGATATATCTATTATTCTATTCTATTGCAGAATATGGAGATGTCAGCGTCACTGTTGATGATAGTGTTGTTGCTTTCCTTGTAAATAGGTCAATCCTTGACAATGAGTATTATCCAACTTCTGTACACTGATTTGCATTCTCCTGATGTCTTGTTACTTTCCCCTTTTCAGAGCATTTAGTAAGTTCGAGTTTGAAGATGCAAGAAAACTTGCTGCTGAGCTTTGTGGGCGCATCCATCCTCAAGTACCCAGAAATGACTTAATTTGTTATAACTTGTCTTTCCTTGACATTTTCTGAAATTTCACAAATATTTTCATAATCCTTATATAGGGATTTTGTCTTATTTGCCTCATGGTTCCTTAGGTTCTGCTTCCACTTGTTTGCTCACAATTAGAACATGCCACCGAATCCCGGGATATATTGAAGATTATAGCTTGCCTATTTTCAGTCTGTACATCCCTTGTGGTGATCACCTCCTCCACTTAGTAGATACCTCTTACCGTCTGGTTTATTCCAGTGCTTCTGCAATGATTGTGAGCTCAGCTTTTCCATTCAAGCTGTAGTTAATGCATCTTTCTTCTTGTTTCTAGGTGCGAGGAAAGGAGTCCCTTGTGCATCCCTTTATTCTTCAAATCTGGAGAACTATTAAAGTGATTCTGTTATGGCCATCATCAGATGGAGATCAAGGTACTTAACCATGCAACCAATTAATTCTCCTTCCTCCCTCACCCCATGCTGGAAATGTCTAGGATCCTTAGCTTAATACTTAAAACATTTCTACATTATTCTTTTTGTTGTCACAGTTTCCAAAGCACAACATGGTTGCATTGATTGTCTGGCGCTGATGACATGTGCCGAGTTACAAGCTCCTGAATCGTTTGAAGATTGCACCTCATGGAGGAGAAACATTGCTGGGAAGAAAGGCAATCGTGGTTGGTATTTTGTTCTTGCTATGAATGATTATGTTAATACAATGGGCAAGATATGACCTCTTGGGCATAAATTGTAGGGAATGCTATCACAGAATTCTGTGCCCTCAGAAATGTGATCAGCCAGTTAATAAATGATGAAAGTGATATCTCTGGGTCCAAGTTGCCATATGAAAACTGTGAA
Organism: Gossypium hirsutum; assembly: GCF_007990345.1. Classification (NCBI taxonomy): domain Eukaryota; kingdom Viridiplantae; phylum Streptophyta; class Magnoliopsida; order Malvales; family Malvaceae; genus Gossypium; species Gossypium hirsutum. Next base: position 114,764,391 of record NC_053424.1, on the reverse strand, counting down.
CCAGTTCCTGTTCCTTTTCGTCTGTGCATGGCTAATGTTCTCATCAGTGCTTGTCAAAAGATATCTGACTATGGGAAAGAACCCCTAGCAAAGACGATTCTTCCATGTTTAATTGATTCAGTTGAGGTACTTCTGTCACTAAATTCATTCATGTATCCGGTAAATTTTAATTTCTTTTAGTTTCAACGACCGAAGCTGGTATTCTAACAAATTCTTTTGCCTACGTGGGATCAAATTTTGCAGGTAGAAACTCAACCAGAGATTAGAGCTGCATTCATCCAGGTTATGTTCTCTGCGGTGTATCATCTGAAGTTGGCAGTTCTTCCGTATTCCTGTGACCTCCTCAAACTTTCTCTGAAATTTCTTGGAAAGAGATCAGAACAGGTATTCATTACCTCTCTATTTAATTTTTTGTAGAAAGTATCATAACCTCGCTTTTGTTAACTGTTTTTAGATTCTAGTATATGGTCATGTGCATTGCATGTGGTATATATTCTTTTAAATATTTGTTATTGATATATTTTCAAATATTTTCAAATTATTATAATAAAATATAAATAAACTTATAATTAATAAGTGATTGTAACAATCTACCCACATCCTTAAATATTAAGAAACATTATTTCATGAAATTAGGATTCTTATATTAAATGAAAATCTTAGTTGCAAAGTGAAAATGTTCATTTAAATGAATTAAAATATGGGAAAAAATTAGAACTATTTTCAAGTATAAGAACATTAATTTTGAGTGATTGATTTGAACTCTGAATCCCTCCTTAGTTATTTCCATGATGGTATTCATACATTTTAATTATTTTCTACTTAATTCAAAAAGGAAATGTGATGGTGAATTAGAACTAAACAATAGGAAGGACAATGAAAAACAAAAATTCTTAGACCTTCACTTTCTTTTTCAGTCTGATCACCCCGACAGGTGTTCTTTCTTTCTTTCCATGCTGCATCGTTAGGACTTAGGCTTTGTTTGGTTAGATAGAAAATAGGAAAGATGGAAAATTGAAAGTATAGTAAAAAATTTGGTAGTAAAGGTGGAAATTTTGAAAGAAGAGGTATCTTTTTTCCATTTCATTGAAAAATGATGGGAAAGAAAATGAAAACTTTAAAAAATACTTAATTTTATATTACTTGCATCTATCTTGTTTTCTCTCCAAATTGGAATTATTTGTTTTTATGCTAATGATGGAAGATGGTTGATTCTTCCTATGTGCTGATTGGCCGCTTGATTATCATCATCAGGAAAGGATGGCTGCTGCAAAGCTTATGGCTTCACTTATGGCAAGTGAAGATCCAATTTTGGAGAGTATATCTCATGGATTAGTAGAAGCGAGGTCTGTACTTTCTGATATAGCTTTGAATGATCCATCATTTGACATTCAACAACTTTGTAAAAAGTTGGCAACATGCATTACTTCTACATAGCTTCTCCTTGACTAGGAAAAGCATACATCTCCATATTATATTATGAACTAGAGTTATCCTTGGTTCATAGGTGTAAATTTATGAGCAGAAAAATTACATATCATTCAATAACATCTGCAGCCCTAACAATCTGTACTTTCTGATATAGCTTTGAATGATCCATCATTTGACATTCAACAACTTTGTAAAAAGTTGGCAACCTGCATTACTTCTACATAGCTTCTCCTTGACTAGGAAAACCATACATCTCCATATTATATTATGAACTAGAGTTATCCTTTGTTCATAGGTGTACATTTATGTGCAGAAAAATTACATATCATTCAATAACATCTGCAGCCCTAGCAATCTGTAGATGTATCGTCTTTATATGTATATGTATATGTATATGTATATATATATGTATGTGTATGTGTATGTGTATGTGTATGTGTATGTGTATGTATACGTATTGCCTTTTAACCATCTAAACATGAATGGCATAAATGTGTTAAAAGTAGTTGAAAACAATCAATTTGGTGAACATCTGTAATACCAAGTTATCCCTCATTGAGTGTTTTGAGAACGATAAAGCAATGATATTAAGGAGTTTGATGGGTTTATTTTGGGCATTTAAAAGTTCTATTTTCTTTTAATTTAAAAGAAAAAAAATGAATTTCATATTCATATTTGTATTTTTTTGTGGTTACAATGTTATAATATATATTACTTGTAAACTCTTTAATTGTTTTAAAAAATAATATAAAGTATTTTAATATATTTTAATTATTTTTATATTTTATTTTTATTGTGTGGTCATATAATCCAAATTTATCCAGCAATTTAGTTTCCTAAATTTGCGAAGGTGGTCCAATAGACAGACGTCAGGCAAAAAAAGCTTAAATGAAATTTCAAAGATTAATCAGTGTCTGGACACGAATGACACATGCGGATTTTATTGGTGCACGTTCATGGCCATAATTCCAGAATCAATCTATTATTTTCTCATTTATAATTTTGTGGAAATTAAATTTTAATTTTTTAATGGTAAGAGAATTTATTTCCTTTTAAAACACATTGTTTGGTTGTAAAATTAGCTCATCCCATTTATTAAATATTAACTAGTCATGTGACCTACCCTCAAAATATTTAAAAAAAAAAAGAAAGTCATCTGATCTCATTATATTAAAGGGAAGGGAAATTTCCTTTTTTCTTCAATATATGGGTAAAGATAGGACGAAGGTTTCTTATTAAAAATGCATTTTACCTCTACTAAATTATGAGTAAATTTATTTTTATACGTTAAATTAGAGTTAGTTAGTTTTTTCTGTTAAAAAAAATCATCTATTTATATTGTTAAAAATTAGCGTGGTTGACAAATAACTAAAAAATAATATGTAACGTAGCATGTATATTTTATGTTGATAATATAAAGACTAATTTTTAATAGTAGAAATTGGATGAAATTTTAAACAAATAGATCAATTTATTTTTTGATTTAAATATTGGGATTCATTTGTTCATTCTTTTAGTAGAGGTAGCAAAATATAGTCTTGTTCCTAATACAAAAGCTTTTATAATATTTTTACTTTATTGTCGATTGAGTTTTAATTTTTTAGTACTTGCTATTGTAATAATTAAAAGGACATAAATTTAAATTTGTTTAAATGCATATTTTCTTTGAATTTAAATGTTTGAATGTAATAAATAAAAGTAGGTTTTGTATAAAAATGTAAATTAACATCATTAGTTTTAGGAGGGTTTTTTCCAAGCATACCCTTAATAAAACAAAAGAATTATATAGTTTGCCATTTATCTCATTTCACGTTTAGGTTATTGAAAAATCGGGAAAGTTTTTTTTTATTGGCAACTAATGTTCCAAGCAATTACATATTTTTTTTATAAATTTTTCTTTTTGTTATTAATGTAATACGGGGAAAAATTTATTTATTATATATGTATTATAATACTTAAATATAAAATAAAAAATAGTTAGTACAAATTTAAATTTAATTTCAGAAATATGAGTAAAAACTCTTATAAAAATAAGATCTCTTCAAAATCAGTAAAATTTTTCATTATTTTTTTCTAAAAATAAGTCATTGAAGTGATTAAATATTATGAATTAAATTACTTTATTACTAACTTATAAACTAAAACATGTGTAAAAAAAAATTACTATTATAGGTATGGGATTTAAAACTTATCAATAGAAAATGGTTACATTTTCTTTTTGAAACACTCCTCATTTGGGCTCTCCACATAGTTGAGAGCATCGAGGTGTTAATACAAAGAACATTAACGTATTAAGAAATAGAGAGCGCACTAAAAATCGTTAATGACATACTACTAATATTTTAATAATTATAATTCTATCTACTTGAGTATTGAAGCTGAATTTCGTACAATTACTTGCATTATGTATATATTTTGAAAAAGGTTCCACATTTTCATCTTTCCAAATTTAGTCCCTAACTTATAAATTACATGTATAATATCTATTTCATTCATACTTCTTTTTTCTCAACATCGTTATTTAACATTCAACTAAATATACCATTTCATATTCTTCATCTATATTCTTCTTTAACATATTTCATAATTTCACCATTTAGTTCTTTATTTAATACATATATATTTTACATTTTTATCCTAAGTAACTTCTATAAACATTTGAAGAAAATAATTTAAACCCTTGTAGTACTTATAATAAAATAGTTGAGATGATGTATTTTCTTCTTCCTTCAATCCTTGGCCTTCTCCTTTTCTTTTCCTTCAATTTGATCCTCTCCCTGCTTTTCTTTTACTTAAATACTTGAGATTACAACTAAACCCTAACTTTCTCTCTCCTACTCCTCTATCGAAGCTCTCCTCACAAAACTAAGATACCTATTAGCTTTATCTAGTGTTTTTACTAAAGAAATATCAAAGAAATACAATGGTTTGAACTTGGTTTGATCAACGATGGTGGAAGAACTTGTTTGGAATAACAAAAAACAGTTTGATGGAGGCTTGGGGGTGGATGAAGGTTTGACAATGTGAAGAGATGAAAACTTTCATCTGTTCTTCACTCTTCTACACAATTCCATGAAAAAAATCTCATTATTTTTACCTAAAAATGGTCAAATTGCTAAATAACCCTTTTACCTTACATCTTTACACTACAACCCCTAATCATTATGTGCTAATTATTATTTTATCCCTCATCATCTTTAATAATCCCATAGGTGACTCATATTTTTACTAAGTAAATTTCCTATTAATCCTTCCTTGTTTTCGTCATCTTTTCTATATATTCACATAACTTCATAATTTCCTACTTCTGCCACAATAATTTCTATACTCTTACAATTTAGTCAATGCTTCTATTTAAATATTTCTTATCTAAAGAGTAATTTTTAATTTCCTATTGGCTCTTATTACTTTCTAATTTAATAATCAAAATTCCCATTTAGTCTATTTCAAAAATTCTCCACTAAATCCTAACTCGATTCCTCCCTATACCCGACTCCAAGACATAACACAGATGTTACATTAGTTTGAGTTGGTATATAACTAATTGATATTAATATAAAATAACATCTATTAATAATAATTAATTAAATATTACTTCTTGTTCAAATCAATTATATAATTCAAATGAATAAAAATTCAATTATATAAAAACATAAAATAAATATATTATTAATAAAATTTTATCTATTATTAAAAATTAATTAACATTACTTATTCTTAATAATTTTAACCAGATTTTTATAAAAAAATAAAAAAAATAATATTGATAAAATTTTACCTATTATTAATAATTTAATTAATATTATTTATTCTTAATAGATTGAACTCAAATTATATAATTCAATGGAATAAAATTTTATTATAAAAAATTAAATATTAATTTAATAATATATTGAATAATAAATTATATTTTTATCGGTTTAAAAATTTATTCAAACTCGTGCTTTTATTTATATTATATATATTTTTATAGTAAAATTTTAAAACTTCCATATCGATCTATCTGTAATATTACTACTAAAATTTTGGTATTATACTAAAAAAAGAATTGTACAGCACAAATCCAAAATAAATGGAATATTAATTAAGGAAAAAACATAAAATTAAGCTCCAATGCATGTATACGAATCAATTGTTATTTCTAATAAATACATCGATTTACATGTATTAATTTTAGTGAATTACAAAAGAAAGCTAAAATCTACGATTAGTATTTTAGTAAATTATAAAAGAAAGATAAAATCGATCAATATTACGATTAGTGTGACTTAAACCCGAATCATGTTTAAAACAAGTTGAGATTCGAGGTTTACAACCTAAAAAAAAAAAAGAGGGACAGCATTAGAGGTGTGCATGGGCCGGGCTACCCGGTCCGGCCCGAAGGCCCACTCGAAAAATAAGAGAGTTTGGGTAAAAATATAGGCTCGAAATATGAGTTTGGGCACAAAAACGAGGCCCGTTTAGAAAATAGGTCGGGCTCAGGTAAATTTTTTTGGCCCGGGCCCAGCCCGGCCCGACCCAAATTATATAAAAAAAATATATTTTTTATTTTTAATTATATTTATATTTTAATTTTAATTTTAATATAATCAATTTTTATTATATTTTTTGTGTATTATTTTAAGAATTGTTTTAATATATTTTTTATTTGTTTCTTGTTTTAATATTTGTTTTAAATGTATTTGATTATTTAATATATTTTAAAATTTTTTATTTCATAAAATAAGTTAAAAAAATTTAATATGGACTAACTCAAGCTTAACAATTTTATTTAAAGTCAAACTTGAGCAAATTTTTAGGCCTGGCCCATGCACATCTCTAAACAGCATACAACAAAATGAAAAGGGAAGGTAATTCAACCACCTATATAGAGGTCAACTTGTACCATGAGCCAGGAGTTGGCATCCACAAATTCGCTTTTGCCCCCAACTACTGTTCAAATCTCCCTCACCACATTCAACCTTCTCTTCTTCAAACTTCCAGAGTGGTATTCGAAAGACCAAACGAAGAGAAAGCAGATGCTGCAACTCTTTTTCACGGTAGCTTTCTCGGCGGTGCCATTAACCCTTTATGTACCGCCGATTCGAAGTCTAAGTCTATTCGTAGAGACAATCGAAGATATGCTACGACAGACTACCTTGTATACGCTTAGGGTTTATCCTCGTATTCGCCTTGGGTTCTCTCGGATCTTCCACTCCATTTTTCGCTTGTCTAGGTAGATTCCTTTTTTTCTTTTATTTTCTTTTTTTTTTTAGTTTTGTTTTCTTGCTGTGAAATTTGGATGTTTTTGGAGATGATACGGTCTGGTATACAAACCTACGATTGTTGTTTGCCATTTATGAAATTGGGGTTCTTTAAAAGAACCCCAACTTTTCTGATTAACTTGTTGTCTTTGTTTAAGTTTATTGTTGATGAATGAAACAAATTTTCTTCTGTTGGGTAAATTTGATTATTATTATTATTATTAGCAATGTTCATCTTATCATCGATTGCTTCCTTATATTTTATAGAAAGAAAAAAAATCCAAATAATTTGATTATTTGTTTGTGGTTGGGGAAAAAAATTATGCTATTGGTTGGCCATTGCTGTTTAGACTAAAGATTCCTTCTCTTTTTGGCCCTTTTGGATTTGATTTTCTCCATTGGATTCTGGTTTTTGGGCATGATAAAAAGTAATTTTTTATATTTAATCTGATTTGATTTGGGTATTTGGTTTGTGGACACGTTGGTGTATGTAAAAGTCAGGGTTCTTGTACTGACACGTTGGTGTGGGTTATTATTATTATTATTATAAAAATAGTTAAATTTTAGTTTTATCCCTCTATTATATCTAAATTTAAATTTTATAATTAATATTTAAAATAATTTTATTTCTAGGTTTTTATAATATTTTGATTAGTTAAAATAATTAATATAGTAAAATACTGTTAAAAAAATTAACGGTGATGATGTTGAATATTTTTAATGAGATGTAATTTATTACTTAAAAATTTAATAAGATAATTACATGTGAAAAATAATAAAATAAATAAATCATACATGAAATTCAAAAGATAACTTTTAATTTAAATAAAACAAATATAATTATCTAAAAAATGTTTCAAAACAAATGTTGATTGCCAAGAAAGGTTCAAAAATATAATTAATGTTATTTTAACAAAACATGTAAATGTTAGTGACCAAATTTTTCATTAATTTTTTTTTATTATTACTTGATTACTAGGTGAATCTTTTTAATTTTAAAATATCTCAATAGTGAATTCAATGGAAAATTTTTAACGGTAGTAACAATTGACTTGCATTTTTAAATAAAAAAATAGAGGGACTAAAATCTTGAAAATAAAAGTAAAATGGACTAAATTTTGAATGTAAGAAACGTATAGGAACTCAAAACATGTTTTAACTTTCAAAATTTTACTCTATAATTTGACCCGAACAAATAATCAATCGAACGCATCAATTATAAATTGTCACATGTCAAAAGATTACATTATGATTGATGTTATAATTAAAAAAATCTTTAAAATAAAATTTCTAAAAAGTTGGAACTTTGATTTAGTTAGATTCAATGCGAAATGTTATTGGATTGATTTGTTTTATGGAAATATTTTAAAATATAATTGTCAATGGAACCTCTTTGTTGTAGTTTTACTGCTGGCTATTGCGATTCTAAGACTCTTTAAATTTTTTTATCATTACGATATTGGAGAAGAAGAAAGAGATGAGAGAGTTTGAACCACTACTTCTATTAGATAAATAAATTATACGATCTCTTTTCCACTCCTTCGATATTATAATAATAACAAAATCCAGAGCCCTCAATGTTAATTGCGGGTAATAAATTTGTATATGCCTACTACAACGGAAAGATTAGACAAGTTTTTGCAACCATATTATCCTCTTCTCAAATATGGATCAATGATGAAATAATTGTTATGATATCCTCCTAAAATATAATTTGAATTTTAAATTAGTAATAATAAAATTATATTTTAGTCTTTTAAAAAATATAAAAAATTAATTTAATTTTTTAAAAATTATAAATATATAAATTATTAAAATAATGAAATTATATTTTTATTATCTTAAAAATATACAATTTAATTTTGATTCCAAAAAGATTTTCTAACTTTGATCACTGATCACAAGACTGCCACAAAAATGTCATAATTTTATTTCAATGGATGCTTGCAACCTGCATTGATCTCGAAATATTAGAATGAAATAAATTACTTTCTTAGGTGAGATAAACATGACCATTGAAAGAAACTCTAAAACCCAACTACTAAATATTAAAAGTAGAAATAAATATCTTTCCAAATATTAAAAAATATTTTTATTATTATAAAAATAGAAATTACAATTTTTTTTATAAAAGATAATACGAATTTGTAAGGCATTAAATTAAAAATGAAAAATACGTAATTTTAAATTTAGTATAGAAATTTAATTTTTTTTATATAATGTTTATAACTACTCATAATCCCTCCAAATCTTATTTAGGAGGATAAACACGTTTCAGTGTGCTTGAATCCACAGTCTCCTATACTAGTAACAATGTCGATGCCAAATAAACTAATATTCAATCAGCTCAATATATAATTGAATGACTAAATTAATACTCTCTCTCACGCACAGCGGGGTGCAAATCTAAACCCATCGAGGTTGGGGACACACCATCACGACGTAGGCAACGCGAAATATTTGAACTGGTCGAGCCTTTTAGGCCTTAAATTAAAACCATATCATTTGGTATTTATATTTGGCTTCAACGTTTAATTTGGTACTTAAATTAAAAACATCATTTGGTTCGATAAATATTTGACATCTATGCTCTAGTAAAAAAACCATAGGTACTTAGTTGAGAGAAAAAAAAATTCAGGTATTAAATTAAACATTAAAGTTAAACTTAAGTACTTGTATGGGACTAAGAAAAACTCAAGGTATCAATTTAGAAAAAAAAAACTCAGGTACTAAATTAAACATCGAAGCCAAACTTGATACAAAGTTGAGAAAAAAAATTGGAAGTAACAAATTAACTATTAAAAAAATATAGGTACCTAATAATTAATGTGGAAATGATTACGGGGTGGGTGAATTGATGGGTCCCCAATTTACCTGTCATTTTGTTTTTCCTTGAAACGAGAAAACTGCCTTGAATTGAAAGTTTATTTTTTGTGTCTGTGCGTGTGTGTGTTCATCGGTTTCTCCTCCCTTCTTTTTCTATTTATATAAGATTTTCCAATCTCTTCAATTCACTCAGTTTCACAACAGTCACTGTTCTTTCAAAAATATTTTCTTTTGTATGAACAATCTTTCTTGAATGAATTCAATTCTCCCATACTGAAGAAAGGAGTAATAATCTTCTTTTATCAACCAATAAATCTTAAATATAATTCTTGTTATCAACCCAAATCTAAAATCTTACTACAAAGTACAAACCCACCCTTTTGCCACGAATCTCTAGAGCTCAAGTAGTTGTGATCCATGGCGATTGCAGCAGCAACCGTCATCGTCCCATTGGGCATTCTTTTCTTCATCTCTGGCCTTGTTGTCAATCTCATTCAGGTTCCTTTTTGGGTTTTATTTTTTATTTTTGATATATTCAATGACGGATTTGCTTCATCTTTTGATTTGATTGAGTTTTTTTTTTTTGGTAATTATTGCTTTCTGGTTTTATATTATTCTTCTTTGTTGAATGTTGCTTCTGCATTTTTTTTATTTCTTTTTGTTTTCAAATTTGTTGTCGTTGCATTGAAAGGAAAATGCCGGTAAATGGGATTTTTTTTTAATTTCATCTTTTGAGCTGAATTATTAATGAGTTTGCATAAGTACATTTGGGCTTTGAATCTACTTCACTTCTGAGATAATAAAATTTAGGAGCAAATGAAAATTACATTGGGATATTTGATTTAAGCTTGTAGAAGCTGCTTCTTGTGTTGCCTTGTTTGCTGACTTCTTTTTTCACCATACCAACTTAATGCTAAAAATGGGACTTAGAATCCATTTCTGTTGCCTTTGTTTTTGTAGTAATCAAAATTTACTGTGTTAGATAAGTTGATCCAGTTTGTTTCATTGGCTGATGTGTAAATTTTTTTTTTTTGAATATCATGGTCAATGACCATTTTCAATGTTATACCTTCTGGTGTTTTTTCAAGGCGGTATGCTTTGTTCTCATTCGGCCTCTGTCCAAGAAGACGTATAGAAAGATCAATCGTGTTGTGGCAGAGTTGTTGTGGCTTCAACTTGTATGGCTTGTTGATTGGTGGGCAGGAGTTAAGGTGCTAATAAGCTCCTTTATTGCATTGTTTAAGATAATATGGTTTTAATCACTGAAGATTACTTTTTGGGTGCATTTTTGAAGATATTATAGTCAATTGCTGATATCCTTTCTGGCGTAGTATAGTTTAATGTTGAAACCTGAGACAACAATTTATGATGATCAAATGCCTAATTGCTTTATATTTCAGTTTCCAACTCGAATAAGGTAGGTCTTAAAAATGATCTTTACATTGTAAGTGCCATAATATAGAATCAGTGAAAGGTTTTCATTGTGTCCTTTGGAATTTCGAGTGTGGTGTTGGTACTTTCAGTCAATGATTGTGATTGAAATTTTCGAATCTCAAATTGATATCAGATTACTTAGTACTTACACAAAGATATTAGAAAATTGTATCGTTGTGTGGTGCAAAATTTACTTTCCTCCAAGGACCTGCTAATTCCATTTAATGGGTACGCATTAGTTAGGTGAAGTCTGTTTGCCAACTCTTATTTCTGGTTTCATAAGCTTAAAGACTGTTGCATTGTCAATCCTTCTAGATATTAGGTAAATATGAGTTGAACTAGCTTGTGAAGTTTCCTATTTTCTTTAAGGGCTTCTTATGAAAAAGTTGTTAACTATTGAACCAACTTCTGTTAATGTGGGAAAATAACTCGTACCATCAATGTCACCTCGCTAGGGGTCTCCTGGAGATTAACTTTCAATCTTTGATACATTTTATTTGCAGATTAATGTTTTTGCAGATAATGAAAGCTTCAATTTAATGGGTAACGTCAATCTCCTCTACTAAGAAACTTAGGGCTTGGTCTTTAGGCCCTGCTTGGTATGAAGAATGAAAAATTTATTAATCTAATGGTTAAGCTACAAAGTACGAAAGTAGTTATGAATCTTAACCATTTGATTAATAAATTTTCCAGCCTCACTCCTTTCCATCCTTTGTATCAAGCAAATACTTAAGAGTTACATGTATAATGGTTATTGTTCTATCCTAGATCTTTTGAGTTTTTGTCATCTGATATGGTAAATTTTTCCAGGTAAGGAACACGCCCTTCTCTTACCCAATCACAGAAGTGATATTGATTGGTTAGTTGGATGGGTTCTGGCTCAGGTCTGTAGTTGAAATGTGCATTCTAAAAAATATTTGCAGTGCTTCTAAATTTTCTATTTGACATTTTAACCTCTTTTTTCCTATTAAATTACTATCTGCGGCTAAGATTCAATTAAATTTGCTTCTGGCAGCGATCAGGTTGTCTTGGCAGTTCAATAGCTGTGATGAAGAAATCATCAAAATTCCTTCCGGTATGTGTTGGTGTGATTCCTTTGAAGTTTTAACTTTCAATCTTGAGATTGTGTTTGCTACGAGTTCTTTTAGTCTCAAAATTCGTAGTTTGTCTTCAACCATGAATGGCGATAGCTAATGACAGTTCTATGTACATGGCATTTTCATTACACAGTTGTCTATGCTCTAGAACACAAGTTAATGTGTAAAGTGTTACATGTGATTAGTGCAATAGGAAATTGATGAGATAAGAGAGAAAATTAAGATTATTATTGTGAGATTCTAATAAATATTCCTCAACTTCTTTTTTATGCTTTATTAGCTTATGCTATTAAAACTGGAGCAGGATTCTTCACTTGAAAATCTAGTATCCTTTATCATATTTCAAAGTTTGGCTTGCATTTCATGTGTTAAGTGAGTTTGCCTGGAGTAGGGAGAGAAATTATACACTTCCATTCCTCTTAGAAGTAGCTATTTATATAAGTTATCATAGTTTACAGAAGGAAATAAACCAAAAAATAATAACCTATTAAATCCATAATAATATGTTCCCTAAGATTATGCATTATTGATTAGTAATATTACGTTATACGACTGTGTAACACTTCTCAAATTGGAGCATAGATGTTAATCATGCCTAGCTTGTTACAAAGATAATCGATTGAGTCCAATTAAAGCCTTGTGAAGATGTCACCTAGTTGATTACTTGTCTTCACATGTCCGGTAGAGATTAACATCACACCTATCGGGATGACTCAAGGTCTCCTGAATTGTCTTAGGAATAGAAACTATCTAGAAATGCAATTAAAGAGTAGGGTGTGTTTGTAGTGGAAATAACAAATGCTTTTGCAGTCATTGTGGATATCATGCGTAACTTAGGGTGTACTTGTTTTTCGGAAAATGATTTTTGGAAAATGTTTTACACATTTTTTTGTATTGGTTTCGCAAAAAAATAACTTAGTAAATGGAAAATGAATTGAAGGCCAAAGGAAATCAGACATGTTTTCTTGAAATTGTCTTTCCCTTCTTAAAAGAAAAAAAGAGCTCCTTGTAAGTAACATAATTTTTAAATAAAATTAACTTGAATAAAGTCAATTATTATATATTAAAAATAAATTTTAATTTTTTTAAATATTTTCAAAAGGTTAAATTATTGATTTCAGAAACTATAATTTTAATGATATTAAACATGCATATTTATATTTTAATAATATATAATTAATATTCTTATTTTAATAATAAATTATTAATATAATTAATACTATTTACTATTTTAATAACAGTATTATTTAATATTACAGTGTTATTAATAATAAATTTTAACTTTACTAATCATTTTAAATTTTAAATAGTACTCTTAATATTTTATTTAAAAAACATTTTACTTTAATATATTAATACTAAATATGTAAATTATAGTTTATAGATATTTTAATAAGAAATTTTTTATAATATAAAAATATTAATATTTAATATTACAAAATATTAATATGATTAATGTAATATTATTATTCATTTTGTACTTTAAATAGTATTATTTCAGGTACTTAATATTAATTTAATACTTTGAAATTTGAATATTATTATTAAAATATTACATTTTGAAATATTAATACTAAAATTAATAGTTTAATAAAAATCTTTAATAATAATTATATTAACATGAAAAATATTATTATAATATTTAAAAATTAACATTATTAATTTATAATAGTGAATAATATTATTTTATGTAATTAATAAGATATTTTACTCAATTTTATTTTTAAAATTAGAGATGAATAAAATTTGATTAGACTAGAAAAAATTGATTTTTTTTTCAAATTTTGAGATAATTGAATTGAGTTATTCGGTCTTTTTGGTGATAGGTCACTCAATGAAGTGATTCAAATCTAAGATCTTTTTTTCTGCCTTGCCATCTGTGAATATTACTGTCTTTTGATTTTACTGCATACTAGTGAATCCCGCAGGTTATTTTTAAAGTTTCTCTATAAAGAAACAAGTATGACTTACTTGTGCCTAGTTATGAAGAATAAAAGATGTCTCATTGTACAGGTCATAGGCTGGTCAATGTGGTTTTCTGAGTATCTGTTTTTGGAACGAAGCTGGGCCAAGGATGAAAACACGATAAAGGTAGAAGTTTGCTTTTAGTATTGTAGATGCATATGTATCAAGAATTACATATGCCGCCTCTATATGGTATACAGATATAATGACCATAAATATTTCTGTGTTTACGTGAGTGCTTGTGTATGCTTGATTTCAGACTGCATTATTGATATTGTCAAATTCTTGTGGAATCATATTTGCAGGCAGGCCTTCAACGTTTAAGGGACTATCCACAGCCGTTTTGGTTGGCGCTTTTTGTAGAAGGAACTCGCTTTACGCAAGCAAAGCTTGTAGCAGCTCAAGAATATGCGACCTCACAAGGATTGCCAATACCTAGAAACGTTTTGATTCCTCGTACAAAGGTTGGATTCTTGCTGCTTTGGTTTTCTTGAATTTCTTGTCATCTTTTATCTGGGTACCTTGTGTATATATAAATATGTGTAGCACTCTTTTAGTGTTCATAATATTTCAAAGTTAGCATATAGCATTTTGTTAAATTATAGGTAGATTTTGTTGCAAGGTCCACCAAAAACTAAATTTCTGGCCAACTCAAGTTTGCTTCTTTAGCACAGTTGTTCAATAGTTAGCCAGTCTCATCAGTGATACATCTGTGCACCCTCACATATGGACCTGGTCCTAGTTGAGAGTTAATCATGTTGGACGTGGAGTTACTTATTTTGCTTGTAATACTGAACTTCTTTATTTTGTTAATAGCCACTGATCTTATAGGCCATTACTAAATCTAATTCCATATGAAGAACTTATGTCTGAAATATCAATATTACGTTGTCCTGCTTCAGGGTTTTGTTTCAGCTGTAAGTCATATGCGATCATTTGTCCCAGCCATTTATGATATTACAGTGGCTATTCCCAAAAGCTCACATTCACCTACAATGCTTAGACTTTTCAAGGGGCAATCTTCTGTGGTAAGTCAGAGTTCAACCTGTGTAAAGCAAGTTAGTTATCTGTGCATAATTATGTATCAGTTTTGAATATTTACATTGCTTTCTCTTTGTCTAATATTGATATGTCCTTGGGGAGAATTTGATGTGTCTCCTCAAAGGATTTCACTTTTAAATTCTGCATTATCATGAAGTTCAGGCCAAGTTTAAAGGTATAAAGTGATGTCAAAGATCTCTGATGACAACATGAAGTGAAGGGCCTGCTTCTTAATTTCTTCACTTCTTTTATCTGATCTTTTAGAATCCCAGGAGTGAAGGCCAACAAGTTTGTTGGTCTTGCTGAAATAGTATTTGCTTTTCCCCTTTCTTTTCCCTTGGTTGAAACATTTATGTCATTCCGAAACTGTGATCATTAAAACCTACCAGTATCATTGATCTTTCTTTTGGGTTTATGTCATTCCTTTCACTCGTTTACAGGTACATGTACATATCAAACGATGCCTCATGAAGGAACTACCTGAAATGGATGAGGCTGTTGCACAATGGTGTAAAGATCTGTTTGTGGAGAAGGTGAGTATTACTCATCTAGTGTTGTAGGAAGACGCCGTTCTAGATGGTCTTTCATGCATGTTTGAGATAAATGTATTGAATATTGGCAATATCCCACATTAGGAAAAGATAGAAAGGGAGGGGGTTTGGTTTGTTATATATAGAACCCCTCCCCCTTTGGTTGTATCATCCCAAAATCTTCTCCTTTGTAATATTTCTAGAAGAAATATTGATTTGGTAGTGTCCGAGGACGTAAGCTAAATTGGCCGAACCTCGTTAAATCTCTGGTATTTTATTTCTTATTTGTTTGCTTATATTTAATAGCTTTATGTTGGTTATATTTATTTAGTTATTATTGCTATAAATATCTAAGTGAGTTCTGTTGAGGTTCTTGGGTAGAAACCTCTTCCTCATCTGACTCTGCATCTGCCAATGACGAATCACTAGTGGTACCTTCTGCTGGAATTACCACACTCTGCTCAAACTCCACCTGCTGCGGAGTACACTCCACCTGCTGCGAAGTACTACTCACTCCTTCTGGATTTACCTCATTCAACATGGCAGATTCATGAAAAGTAACATCCCTACTGATTTTCGTCTTCTTTGCCTCTAGACACCACAAACGATATCCCTTAACACCAGCATTGAAGCCCATGAATAGAGCCTTCTTTGCTCTTGGATCTAACTTTGATTCTTTCACATGATAAAGAATGGAAGACCATCAACCGATTGACATGTGGTACAATTCGATCATGTCTTTCCAGAGAGCAAAAGTATACATTCAGTAAAGAGACTTCTGCAAGTAAATTGTGGAAAGCATTGGAGGAGAAATTCTTGAAGAAGAACAGTCAAAATAAGTTGCATATGAAGAAAAGACTGTTTCGTTTCAATTATGTTCCTGGTACCACGATGAACGAGCACATTACCAATTTTAATCAGCTGGTGGCTGATTTGTTGAATTTGGATGTGACTTTTGAAGACGAAGACTTGGCGTTAATGTTGTTGGGATCGCTTCCTGAGGAGTTTGAGTACCTTGAAACTACTCTACTTCATGGAAAATCGGAAGTAATTTTCAATGAAGTAACTGCTGCATTGTATAGCTATGAACTACGCCGAAAGGATAAGTTGAAAGGTTCAGGTGAAGCAGCAGTGGAAGCATTGGTAACAAGAGGTCGTCAGCAAAGTCAGTCTAAGGGGAAGAGAAGAAAGTCCAAAGGTCGAGCTGTTGCCAAAGATGAATGTTCTTTTTGCAAAGAAAAAGGACATTGGAAGAAAGATTGTCCAAAATTGAAGAAAAAAGGGAAGACTCCGCAAGATGCAAATGTTGCAGAATGCAATAGTGAAGCAGAGTCAGACTTTTCTCTTAGTATGACATCTTCAACATTATATGCAGATGAGTGGATCATGGATTCTGGTTGTTCCTATCATATGTGTCCCATTCGGGAATGGTTCTTTGAATTTCAAAAACTAGATGAAGGGGTTGTTTACATGGGTAATGATAACACATGTAAAATAGCCGGGATAGGTTCAATTAAACTGAGGAGTCATGATGGATCTACTAGAATTTTGCGGGATGTACGATATGTCCCAAAGTTGAAGAAGAATCTCATCTCTTTGGGGTCGTTAGAATCTAAAGGCCTAGTTGTGACAATACGAGATGGAGTTCTTAAAGCAACTTCAGGAGCATTGGTGATGTTGAAAGGCATAAGAAAGAACAATCTGTATTACTACCAAGGTAGTACAGTGGTCGGGACAACAGCAGCAGCAATTACGAGTACCAAGAAGGACGCTGAGGCAACACAGCTGTGGCATATGCGTTTGGGCCATGCTAGTGAAAAAACCTTGCAAACTCTAGCCAAGCAAGGATTATTGAAAGGTACAAAGACTTGCAAACTTGAATTTTGCGAGCATTGTGTTCTGGGAAAACAAAGAAGGGTGAAATTTGGCACTGGGATTCACAATACTAAAGGTATTCTGGATTATGTGCATTCTGATGTATGGGGACCGTCCAAGACTCCATCACTTGGAGGAAGACGTTATTTTGTCACCTTTATTGATGATTTTTCCAAACGAGTTTGGGTGTTTCCTATGAAGAACAAAGATGAGGTGCTTGAAGTTTTCCTTAAGTGGAAAACTAAAGTTGAAAATTAGACAGGAAGGAAGATTAAGGTTCTCCGATCAGACAACGGTGGAGAATATAAAAGCGATCCTTTCCTGAAGATATGCCAAGATTGTGGCATAGTAAGGCACTTCACCGTAGGTGGAACACCGCAACAGAATGGGGTGGCAGAGCGTATGAATCGAACGCTTGTGGAGAAAGTTCGATGTATGTTATCTAATGCTGAATTAGATAGAAAGTTTTGGACTGAGGCTGTGACGTACGCTCAACATCTCATCAATCATTTGCCATCATCTGCTATAAATGACAAGACTCCTTTGGATAAATGGTATGGAAAACCTGCTACTGATTATGACACCTTGCGCATTTTTGGTTCTATTGCATATTATCATGTGAAAGAATCAAAGTTAGATCCAAGAGCAAAGAAGGCTCTATTCATGGGCTTCAATGCTGGTGTTAAGGGATATCGTTTGTGGTGTCTAGAGGCAAAGAAGACGATAATCAGTAGGGATGTTACCTTTCATGAATCTGCCATGTTGAATAAGGTAAATCCAGAAGGAGTGAGTAGTACTCCGCAGCAGGTGGAGTTTGAGCAGAGTGTGGTAATTCCAGCAGAAGGTACCACTAGTGATTCGTCATTGGTAGATGCAGAGTCAGATGAGGAAGAGGTTTCTACCCAAGAACCTCAACAGCAATCAGAGCCAATTGCAGTCAGAAGGCAGAGACGAGAAATTCAGAAACCAGCTCGTTTCACTGACATGGTAGCTTATGCACTTCTAGTTGTTGATAATATTCCATCCACTTACACCGAAGCCATTCAGAGTTTAGAGAATAATAGATGGTTAGGTGCAATAGAAGAGGAAATGCAATCTCTAGAGAAAAACAAGACGTGGAAGTTGGCACAACTACCAAAAGGGAAGAAGGCGATTGGTTGCAAATGGGTATTTGCAAAGAAAGAAGGATTTCCCGACAAAGAAGATGTTCGTTACAAGGCAAGGTTAGTGGCTAAAGGCTATGCTCAGAAGGAGGGAATTGACTATAATGAGGTATTTTCTCCAGTTGTTAAACATTCCTCCATTAGAATTTTGTTGGCCTTGGTAGCGCAGTTGAATTTGGAGCTAGCTCAACTTGATGTGAAGACCGCGTTTCTACACGGTGATTTGAAGGAGGAAATCTATATGACTCAGCCAGATGGATACAGGGTTGCTGGTAAAGAAAATTGGGTGTGTAAACTTAGCAAATCGTTGTACGGATTGAAACAATCTCCGAGACAATGGTACAAACGATTTGACAGGTTCATGAAGGACCAGAAGTACAAAAGAAGCAAATACGATCATTGTGTGTATTTGCGCAAGCTTCAAGATAGTTCCTACATCTACTTACTATTGTATGTTGATGATATGCTGATTGCAGCAAAGAGCCAAATGGAGATTGATAGACTGAAGGCTCAGTTGAGTAAAGAGTTTGAGATGAAGGATTTAGGGGAAGCTAAGAAGATTCTCGGCATGGAAATAACTCGGGATAGAAAGAGGGGCAAACTTTGGCTGTCACAAAAACAGTATTTGGAGAAGGTACTACAACGTTTCGGTATGTCTGAAGGTACAAAACCTGTAAGTACCCCAGTTGCTCCTCATTTTAAACTAAGTAACCAGTTATCTCCAACGACTAAGGAAGAACGAGAGTACATGGCAAAAGTCCCATATGCAAATGCAGTTGGAAGCTTGATGTATGCAATGGTATGTACGAGACCAGATATTTCACAGGCTGTTAGTGTTGTTAGCAGGTACATGCATGATCCGGGCAGGGGTCATTGGCAAGCTGTGAAATGGATTCTGCGGTATCTCCAAAATACCATAGATGTCGGATTGGCATTCGAGCAGGATGAATCATTTGGTCAATGCATAGTTGGATATTGTGATTCTAATTATGCAGGTGATTTGGATAAGCGACGGTCTACAACTGGCTATTTGTTTACTTTAGCGAAAGCGCCAGTTAGTTGGAAATCTACCTTACAGTCCACGGTGGCTTTGTCTACAACAGAGGCAGAGTATATGGCAATTACAGAGGCTGTGAAGGAAGCAATTTGGCTTCATGGATTGCTTAAAGGCTTGGAAGTTGGTCAGAAACAACTTAAGGTATATTCTGACAGTCAGAGTGCTATTCATTTAGCAAAGAATCAAGTTTTTCATGCACAAACGAAGCACATAGACGTTCGCTATCACTTTGTGCGGGAAATTCTCGAAGAAGAGGAGATACTTCTCCAAAAGATTCACACTACGGAGAATCCTGCAGATATGCTGACTAAGGTGGTTACAAGGGCCAAGTTTGAACATTGTTTAGACTTGATCAATGTCCGACACATTTGATATGGCGTCGTTGGCGCAAATTTGAAGACACTATTGAAGTTTGTGTTATGAGAAGATGTTCGAAGATGTGGAATATCGCCAAGGTGGAGATTTGTTGAATATTGGCAATATCCCACATTAGGAAAAGATAGAAAGGGAGGGGGTTTGGTTTGTTATATATAGAACCCCTCCCCCTTTGGTTGTATCATCCCAAAATCTTCTCCTTTGTAATATTTCTAGAAGAAATATTGATTTGGTAGTGTCCGAGGACGTAAGCTAAATTGGCCGAACCTTGTTAAATCTCTGGTATTTTATTTTTTATTTGTTTGCTTATATTTAATAGCTTTATGTTGGTTATATTTATTTAGTTATTATTGCTATAAATATCTAAGTGAGTTCTGTCTAGTTGTTGGGTTTTAAGCGGGACCATTTGTGACCCCTCCAATTTAACTGGGAATTTTCTTAGTATAATTGTTGGCATAATAATTATCTAAATATTTCTGATAATATTGTTATTAATATTATCGTCGCTTCCGCAACAAAACGTATGCTTAAAAATGAATAGAAGAATTACTCTAAGCTTTGACCAGGTTGTGTATCGTTGTGCTTTTATGTCTAACGATTAACCATGTTCGTTCTTGTGCTTGCAATAGTTGATGCCTTAGTTTCCTACTTATTATTTTGTTTCTGTTTGATTTCTCAAATAGGACAAGTTGCTGGACAAACATAGAGCTGAGGACACTTTCAGTGACCAACCATTGCAGGATATTGGTCGGCCAGCTAAGCCTCTTCTGGTGAGTTTCTTTTTGTCTCAAATAAACTAATCTTTGTATTGATTTTCTTCAGTTAGCATGCCGTTCTCTAGATATTTCGGTGTTTTTAAGAGTTGTTTCCGGAACTAATATGACTTGGTCAGGTTGTTTGCTCTTGGGCGTGTATTGTGGGTTACGGGGCTCTCAAGTTTCTCCAACGTTCTTCGCTTTTATCCTCATGGAGGGGTATTGCATTGTCAGCATTCATCTTGGCCATCGTCACCTTCCTCATGCAAATATTGATTCTCTTCACTCAGTCCGAGCGTTCAACCCCTGCCAAGGTTGCAGCGGGAAAGCCTAGAATGACAGGGAGAGTTCAGCAGCAATAGATCGAGCTCCCTCCTCTGAATGGCAGTAACCTTATGTCTGTATCACTTTGATTTGCGTTCGTCTGTTTTCATTTTAGACATGTTTTCAAGCATTTTTTTTTTGGTCATGAAAAGACAAGGTCGTATGCATTATCAATTCTTTGCCTTTTTTTGGTGGTAAATTAGGGTATTTTCTGTAATAGACAGTTAAAATGACTGTAGAAGCAATATTTACATGAGGATAAAATTAGGGTAATTCGTGTTATGTTAATTCTTTGACATATTCGCATACTTTCTTTTTGTGATGGTGATAATTTTGTGTTTTGTTTAAGCCTAACTAAAATTAACATTTGGTATTTGTAATTTGATATTAAGTATTTTTTTTCTTGGTCCAATTTAATTTTTGAATTAGACAGCTTTTTTTAATTTGATTCCCAAGCTCTTTTTTTGTCTAGTTTGATTGTTAAACTTGTGAAATTATAGAAATTACTTCAATATATTAACAATATTAATTCTTTTATGAGGTAATAAAGATAATCAATGTATGACCATGATAGATGACATGATTAATCAATGTATGACCATGATAGATGACATGATTTTTTATTTTTTATTTTATTTTAAACATTTAATTAATTTTTGTTTAATTAATTTATTTTATATTGATTTTTTAACTCAAGCTGAATTTGTTTTATTTTGGATTTTTAAAACTTGTTTTCTTCAATATCTATTTTTGAACACAGATTTCCTCTGCTACTAACTATTTTTGTGGAATTGAAGAAACTATGTTTTAAACATGTAGTCCCACTTCCATCATTCCTAGAATTAGTAGTTAAAATAATCTCAGCCCCAATGAGCAAAACAAATAAAACTTCAAAAAAATGTACTATTTCCTGTCATTAAACATGTTAATCATACCTCACTATTTCTACCCAATTAGTAAAATAAATAAAACTTCAAATAAATGCACCATTTCCTATCATTAAACATGTTGGTCATACCTTGACTATTTCTACCCCATAAAAAAGCTAACATTGTTAGTGTTTAGAGTTAATTTGTATAACATATGAAAATTTTAAGTTCCAAATTGAACAAAAAAATGCTGATGTGTCAAATAAGGAAAAAAATGACAACTTTAAGGACAAACCAAGAAAATTACTTTAGAAGGGGCTAGAGATGAATAATAAATTTTTAGAGTTAAAATGTAAATTTGCTATTAAACTAACTTGAAAGCTTTAAAGAGACTAATAGACATATATACCATTTTTGAAGTACTAATGCCAATGCCAATCCTGTATCTACACCCCTGCTTATTGTTTTCAGCGCGTGAAGGAAAAAATAAATTTTATATTACGACACCCAGAATACAGATGGAAAATAAAATCATATAACATATATATTTATGAAAAACAATTTAAAAATGGTAAAACATAAATAATACAATTTACTTTACAGAATAAAAATATTATCTTTTTTTAATTAAATAGATATCTAATTAATCAAAGGCTTTATAACAAATATACATATAAATAATATAAAGTTTTGTATCGAGAAATATCAACGTCTTTGATTGGCTTGTAATGGTCAGCCAAATTACTCCCTACTCCCTACTCCCTAATCCATTCCCAATTCCATTCAATTGTTTCGTTCAAATTGCATGGCAATTTAAAAAATTCATTCCCCTATCTGATCTGATTAAATAAATCATTAAAAAATTAAAAAAAATCGATTGAACCAATATGCACCTATTTTAGATCAACCAATCTGGCCAATGTGGTTCAATATTCCCCAAAATCAATGAAAATGCCCATTTGGTGATCACAAGGAATAACCCCGATATATTTATTTCAGCTCACCTAACATTACAGCAACAAAAGCCATTTGATATACCAGCTTCAGCTAAACAAATTTTTTTTTTTAATCTTTTAAATTAAAAACTGAGAGATTTCAGCTCATGAAAATGCACAAGCTCAAAGAGATGGAAATAGATAAAATACAGCATCATCAAACAGCTAATTTTGAAGTAAAAAAGCAGGCACTGTAACCATCCATGAAGTTAAGATCACTGTACAAAACAGGATAAGAACAGAAACTTCGCATCTCTTTAAGTGAACAGTTAAATACCTCATTCAAGGTTTAAGATGGAGAAGGCTCAGCTCCATCATGTAGTGCACAGCAGACAGTCGCTTTATGATGTCCTTGATATGTCTTTATCTCTTCACCACTTGTCATGGACCAAAGCTTAGCTGTTGTATCAGAAGAGGCTGCATGGTATATCACACAATTCTTTATATTGGGGGTCGAATTAAATTAGGAAATATTGCATTTTCTAGAAAGAAAGAAGGAACTTTCAGTTATGGAGTAGGCCTAGCAGAGCAATGAAGTAGAAGAAGAAAGAAAATCTTCAACATTTTAGAGCAATGTAGCAGCCATCTCATAATGGATTTAGGGTGGCCAATGTCCATGTCTGTCATTCCCTGATCCGCAATTATGAATGCATGAAAAGATCCCAATGGCATTAAAGTTCCACAATTCAACCAAAATGGCTCCAATTGAACAGAAATAGAGAGCAAAACGGGGCGAGGCAGGGAGGGGAGGGGAGCCTAAGATGGTATATGAATATCTTTTCTTTGATCTTGGAAGGGAACCATGGATTAGGCTTGGAAACCCAAGGATGGAGCAGCTTAACCATTTCTGCAAAGTGAGAGAGGAAGAAAGGTGCATGTCTTGGAGTTTCGTGAGTTCTAATCCAATACAAAAATCTTCATGCAATTGTTTAGAATCAATAAATCACATTAGAACTAAATAAGTTAATTTTGAAGATGTGAGTTGTTTTAAAGAAATCACTATTTTGACAACCATGACAGTTAATGTAACATCCACAGTGCCATAATAATATATAGGGAGACAGATGCCATCATGACTTGGGTCAGTAAGTTATGATAGTCATACTAGAATCTACGTGATTCTGTAACGGGTGTTCAGGAACAGCCAAATAAATGTGGATGAAATAAACTAAAGGCACTGAAATGGTTAGAAAAACTGATGTATGATCCAGACATGAAATATTAAAGCCAAATACCTGTTATGAGATATGCACCATCCACAGAGAAAACACAGTCCCATACCCAGCGCTGATGTCCTGAGACGTAATAACACATAAAACACAGAAAAACCTCTGAAAATCAATTTATAGCTGGGCTAATTTATGTGGACGAAATTATAGCATGGCTTAAAGTTGAGATTTCAGTGCATACCTATCAATGTTTTCTCCAATGTGAAGCCATCGACATTCCATATCTTGACAGTGTGGTCAGAAGATGCAGTAGCCAAATATCTGAATGATATGTTAACAGTAATTACACTAGCATCACAATGCAGAAACAAAATTAATTGGATCCTGAAAGAAGCCAAAAAATGAACAGAAAAATCAAAAGATTAATCTTAACCAGTACAACCTATGGGGTTCACAAAACTCGGGAGAAAGGAGACATTTGAGTATGTATCCATTATGTGCTTGTAGCTTGTGAAGTGGTTCAAAGTTGGTCATAGTCTGCAAGAAGAAAAAAATAATGCTTCTTAAGGAAAAACATAATAAGTTGATAAAAGACCATTGATAACACAACTTAGATAAAATTGTAACCTGGTTTCCTCTTAATAGGCGCCAAACATAACAGGTACCGTGATTATTTGCAGCAACTACCAAGCTTCCATCCCACATGACTGTAAGAGACCTCACAGCTGTATCAACCTCGGGCACCTAGATTTACAAAATTGATAATAATTGACAGTTTAATATACATGTTCTCAGGTTCATCAACGAGTCTTTTTTTTTTTTTTTTGTGGGGGGTGGGGGAGGGGGGAAGGAGATTGAGGAGTAGAGAAGTAGATGAGAGGATGAGGAAAGAAGCAGACAATGCAATTATTCAAGGCCTAAGCATAAATATTCAAGGCATTTCTGAAGGATATAAGAGGCAGGAATAAGTACTGTCGATTCTCTGGCTAGCTTGGAGTACATGCAAACTGTTTAAGTGTAGGATATCATATGAACAGCCCCAACAAAGAAAACAACCAATTTCCTTAGTCCAAGTTACTAAACTGCAGTCTAAAATCCAATAAATTATTTTCCTTCATATGATGACCACAATATCTAGCTACAAGTGCTTCCACGCTCATCCATAGAGCTTTAAAACAGTTATCTTTAATAAATGCATGGATATATTCTAACTTTATGATAATTTTGTCAATGAAAAACGAAATAAAATAATCCTCTACAAAAGTCAATTTTTTAAATATGGTACAGAAATACCAATGTAGATGCCCACAAAGGCACAAAGTTCATGTTGATGCAAGAGACATCTCACATATAAGTTCTTCATTGAAAACGGTAAATCAAATAAGAAGAAATAAACAGTACAATGAAGATAGAAGAAAGAACACAATACCAATTCACAGCTGCAAGAATTAGCTGTCAAATCCCATACACGAATGTTACCATTCTGGTCACCAGATATCAACTCGGTCTACAAAACCATGGAATTGCAATTAAGAAAACATGTCAAACAATCAATGCTGTACAAGTAAGAGAAAATAAACAAAAGCAATAAGAGAACTAGTGGGAAGAGATGCTTTGCTGGATAAATACTGTTCAAGAAATATCAAAGATGAACATGTCCAATAAAATTTATTCTTCTTTGGTTGGTTAACATACATAGTTTTTTCAATCACCATATTAGCACGAAGACTATGAGAAACAGGTAGGCTTGTTAATTAGCATAAAGGTATTTAATGAAGCAAAGCAAACATCTCAATACAGCAACAGTATTAGAACCAAAAAATAGAAAGAAGGAAATGGACATCTAAGAAAAGCCAACATAAGCCTGCTTAATGCATAATTTGCATTATACAGACACATCTTCTTTTGAAAACAGTAACTTTGCAGAATATAATAGCATACTCAGAAAAATATTCAAGTAAATACCACTGTAAAATTTACATTATATAGTATCACCTGATTTGGATGTAAGACAACGGTGTTAACTGCACCACGACTTTCATATTCCCTTTGGCAACCAGGAGCTCTGCATTAGACTTAACAATGTGAAATAAGTCTATACAATATGCACATAAAGGGAAATATAATTAAATAAATCAGTGTTAGGGTATGCACATAGGGGCCGTGCCTTTGTGCTAGACAACAAAAAAGCATCAAACCCTTTAGGACAAGGCACATGACTGATGCAGTTAGGCACTTTTTTTTTCCTAAAGCTGTAGGCAAAAAAAAGAGCCTGCCCAATTGAAGTCCTTTCTAATTTCTAATTTTTAATTAATTTTACCATTACTAACAAAAAGAGGATATTCAACAACAAGCATGACACCATAAGAAAATCATTCATATTTGCCAACAAAAAAAAAACGGAATTTTGCATGCTGTAGCATAAACTGAACAACACTTTTAGAGTTTATTATCATAATTATGTCTTAAGCTTACAGATGTATGTATGTGTGCATGCATACAGATATAAATATATGTATGTATATCTATAGACAGACAAAAATACATACATAAATATTGCATCTTATTTCACTCAGCCTAGTGCATTTTTTGGGCCTTACTCAGGCTATATAAAGTTTCTAGCACCTAGATCATGCCTTGCACCCTTGACAGCATTGCAATAAATTAAGGCCCCTGCTCTGCATGCACAAATTTAATCTACCTTAAATCCCAAATCTTTACAGTGCCATCCTCAGAACCAGAATACATCCACTTTCCATCACATTGAAATCCTACAGCCATAACATTATTTGTATGCGAATCATAGCTCATTACCTGCCATGTAATCAGTATGTATAAAAGTAAAAAGTAGTGCCTAATCAAAGTCAATGATATGAAAAGAAACAGTAGGACTAATGTATGAGGACAAAGTCCATGAAGATCATGCAGAAAGGGTAGAAGAACATACAGGTTGAGGGCTGCTGGAATTAATATCGAACAAACGAATGTGAGGATTACCAGCTGCAGCCAAGTAGCGCTTGTCTGGGGTTATTTCAAGCCGATTAACTTGCTGCAGGCATCACAAAGTGAAATTAAATCCCATAGAAAACATTTACAGGAAACTTAAAGCTTCAAAAACACCAACTAAACTAAGTTGGAGGTAAGGTGTCATTTACTCCTCACTTTCTCATAAGCATTTTAACAGATGAGCCCGAACTTAGCATCAACCACATAAATCATCTCAACCAGATAGAATTATCCACATGAATGTTCTTTCCCCGATATCACCAACCTAATGTCATCCCTATCTAAAGATAGATAGTAGATTGGTTGCAGATCATTCATCTTTTTCCTGCATTATTTAACTTAAATGCAGGGACCTCTTAGTTCCAACTTTATCTTAAATCAAGGCCTTCAATTTGCACAGAAAAGTAATTAAACAAAGTATAACGCATGAAATAGGTCCAAAAACATGTATCCACTATCAACCCTTTTGCATCCCAATATTTGTAAGTCGTAACAATTAGAATCACATAAAACTTACAATTGATGGGCAAATATTCATAATTTTATTTCAAATGCAGAATTTCCAACAAGAAAAAAAACTATTAATTCCTGAAAACCTTAAAGTATGAAACAGAACAATAGATTTAGGGAGAAAAAAGGGCGAATTAAAGGAACTGACAGAATCGGGGTATTGAATAGTACGGTAACAGCGGCCGCTTTTTGCCTCCCAAAATCGAATAGTGTGATCATAGCTGGCGGTTGCTAGTATGACCGACGGTTGTGTCATCTTAATCTGCTGCTAATCACCATTCATTAACCATTAATCATCAAATTAATACATCTTTTTACAACAAAAAAAGAAAAATGAAGAAATGAGTAGCTAAGAGCTTACGTCTGGATCATGTGAAAAGAAAATACTAATAACAATTTGGGAAATAGAGGGGAAATGAGAATTATTCAGGGTTTTTGAGCGAGGGAAAGGGAGTGACGGAGAGGAGAAGCATAACTCTTTTTTTAATGGTCAAATGCCTTTGACTTCTTTGTTTAGGTTTGGTCTAATTTAGTTTCCAAGCCCAACAAAACCCCAATCTTTTCGGCTCAACTATCTTTTCTTTCTTTCTTTTTTACAATTTTTTTTGTTAAATTTGATTTTGTTTAACTTTAAAAATGATTAGAGGATTACCGATTGAGTCTTAACTCGATTCGTACATGCATTGTTGCCAATGCATGAGGACGTAAGTTCTAGTGCGTTGAAGCGTATTATTATCCTATTTATGGGTTAAAAAAAGGTTATAAGTAGTTCTAGATTTTGTATCAAAGAGAGCATATAATATCAGAACCTATAATCTAATTATACAAAATAGATTATTCGAGGACATTTTTTAAGTCTATGGAGAGCAATGGATCAAATGTGAGATAATATTAGTTAAGAAAAATTTAAGTCCTCTATGCTTATTAAAGTAGGAACTTTTTTCTTTAACACAAATGCATTAATGAAGATCAATGAATCAAGTAGTAGACTTGATCGACTTAGAAAGAAGGATGGTGTCAATGTGTCATCATTGTGGAGTTTTTGAATATATATATGACCCAAATACTACAAGATGTTGGGAGATCTTTGAAAGGTTAAAGATGGAGATAACACAAGTGCCACAAGCGTTGCCACAAATTCTCAACCTGCAAACAAGTATGTGTGGAGACAAAAGGAGCAAAAATGTTATGTCATTTCTCATACCGCGATAAAGACTTTTACAAACATTTTGTTGTATTTTAATAGTGGTTATTTGAGACATATAATTGGTGATGAAACAAACTTAAAAGGTATTGAAAGTTGCTTTGAGGGCAAAGTCACGTTGGAGATGAAAGGAAAGGAAAAATCATTGGTAAAGGTACACTAAATATTAAAAACTTTTTGAATATTAAACAGTGTTGTTGATATAGGGGGTTAAAGGTAAATTCAATAAACAGAAGTCAATTATGTGTTTAATGACTTCATGCACAATTCAACAAAGACAGTTGTAATGTTATTAATAATGAAAAAGTTGATAACATAAAGGGAGCAAGATACTTTGATAACTGTTGCAGGATTGTAAATGATTACGTATGTCACAAAGCTTTAATTCAAGATTTAATACTTCGTTTAGTTCAGTACAATGGAATAGGGTTGTAATGGAATAAAACTGTAATGGAATAGAGTTGTATTAGAGTTGAATGGAATGGAATAGAGCTGTAATAGTATTCTTGTGTTTGGTTGAATAGAATAGAGTTGTAATAGCATAAGAAAAGAAGCTGAAATGACCAGAGTACCCTTAGTAGAAATTTTGTTAAAATGATGATTATTGTTATTAAATTTTAATAGAATTATTATTAAATATAATTTAATAAAAACAATAATACATAATTTAATTCTATTTTAATAAATTTATTATTAAATATAATTTAACAATAATAATATACAATTTAATAATATTCTTAATATAATAATTATTAAAATATGAATTAATAAAAATAATATATAATATTACAAAAAATAATATACAACCTACTTTATTATTTTTAAAATATAATGCATATTTAATGTGTTAGAATATTATTAGCAAAACAAATAATTTAGCATATAAATCATAATCTCTATGTTACTTAAAGAATAATTTAAAAGACTAATTTAAAGAATATATTGTCTCAAATATTTTTACTCATAGACAGATGTTGAAATACAACAAAAGAACTAATGAAATTGTTATGTTGTATATATATTTTTAACATATTTTTATTAATTTATTTATGGTGCTAGACGTGTTTAATATAAGAATTTCATGTAAAAGTAAAAATGAATAATATAGATTTAATATTTGTAACCACAAAATCTCATGCAACTTTATTTTTATATGGGCCAAACTTCACAAAGAACATTGATTCAAAGTATCTATTCACAAAGAATAGCATTAAAGTTCCTTTAAAATACTAACCGAGAGTATTTTATAGAATCAAATATGATAATACAAGGCTATTTTAATATAATATATATTACTCGAAAATTATTGAACATATAAAGCTTCCATGCATCAATAACTGAATGTATTTTAGAAGTTGGAAAATACAAAGCAAGAATACCAATGACCGAATATACTTGAATAACATGCAACCATTGGCTCCTCTTCTTGAAAATTTGTAAAGTTTTTGCACGTGCAACAATGGAAACTCAGTCTCCCAAGCTACCCATTTGTTAAATCCAATAAATTAGTTACAGCAATAGGAAAAGGACCAACGATGGATACTACATACACTTCCCTGTAAAAGAAAATAGTGATAATAACAATTCAAGGTCAGGGTCAGGGACAATACAAGCCAATAGAATAACATACAATAGTGAATCAAGGCAGAAAAGTAGTCACTTGAATATCTTTCAAGTAGCCTCTAAAATGAGATAAGATACAAATTGAAAAAAAAAAGAACACATAGAATGAGAAACCAAAAAGTGTTTGAATTCAATCATGGCAGAACAATATTCACCTTGGCATCTTTCCTCCAATTCCATAATGTAAGATATAAGATAAATGTGAATGAAACATAGAATGTTGAATCAGTGGTGAAATACATTTGCATTGTTCATTAGATAAACAAAGGCATTAGAATTCAATCATGGTAGAGCGGTATTTATTTTGACATCTCCCCCCTAAACCGTAACATAAGATATAGATACAAGTTGGAATGAAATATAGAACAAGAATCAATAGCAAAAGGCATTTGCATTGTTCATTAGATGGCGTTTGTGAAGCAAAGACACATCCTTTTCACTAATAAGCATATTAAGCAAAAACAAAAATCATAGCAGATATGATACATACAGTTCAGTAACAACTCTATAGTCTCCTTGAGTCGAACATGTTACACCAGACCAAGGCGGTAAATCACCATCACCACAAAGATCGTCCTCAATCAATGCATATACAACTCTCCATCCAAGTGATGCTTTTATCTCATTTAAGGCTTTTACTACATAAAACTAACCAAATATCAACCGAATGCATCAAAACATATTTACGCTCTATTTTAATTTTCTTAATGATGATAGCTTCAATTCTCACAAAATCTGCAGCAACAATAAACATCACATATCCCTAAAAACCAACTTTAAATTTCTAATTGATCAATTTAAGCTGCTCCACAAGAATTCAAGCTAAATGAGTAGTGTGTTAAAAGTTGGCTAAAAAAGATGAAAACACAAGTGAATAACCAAGCAGAGCACAAAAGCAAAGCATAAGAATTAATCTTAGTTAAAGAACCAAAGATACAAACACTACTGGTAATTCATTCAACCAGAAGCTAAGTCATAAAATAACAACGAAGTAAATGTACAAATTGTACAAGTTCCAAAACTGTAGAAATGCTTTGATGGGATAGTTTTATTATGATCCGCAAAAGAGAAGCACTTACCATTTTGTCTTGAAATGTTCTAATCATGGACTGCTATTTTATCAATGATTCTCATTTGATTTCATTTTATAGGTATAACATACCATGGGTATAATGTGTATACACACAAAACCAAATATTAATTTTGGATAAAGCTCTTTAAAACTTTTTTTTTTGGTAAGAAAAGAAGCTTTAGTTTCATTAAAGGTGTTAATATAAGGTAAATAATACATAAAGGACATTCCACATGAATGCAAGCAAAAAAAATGAGAGAGATATTCAAATTTGGAAGAGAACAACATGGTCAATAATAGCAAAGGAGCAAAATAACAATTGAGTGAAAAAAAAAACAACCTATTCTTTTGATTGCAATTATTTTCCTATCAAACTGAAAAAATAACATCAATTGTAAGATATAAAAAGGGAAGATGTTTGGGATTTACATTCTGTAAAATCTACCTGCATATCTACTCAAATAATTCACAACTGATACAAGACTTGAGTTTAAAAATTCAATTGAGAGAACTTTACTCATTCAAATTGCACCTCTACATGCATGTATTTCCCCATGAGTCAAATAATAGATGAGGTGAATTTGGCCAATACCTGGCATTCCTTGTGTGGCTTGGCTTTTGAAATAACCTTAAAAATAATAATTTTCTTAAGACTTGGGCATCGTTTTAGCAGCTCTTTAACCCTCTTCCCTTTTTCTTCTCTTGAAAAATACGAAACGGTTTATATATACAAACAAATATCTGGTAGGGAAAAATGTATGCATAATCAATTTGCTTTAGGTACTGTACCTAAAGGAGAATCAAATTGGATGAACTAATTCAATTTGTCTATGATTTTAGCGAAATCTTTGAGAGGAGAAGTTGACTCGAAGAATGAATCAATCTCCTCGTGAACAATTGCAGAATCCATTTCAATTCCCCTTGGACAAATCATCAGAAACAAAAAAAAATCAATCAAAATGCTAAACAAACCCTAGTTGAATTGAACTTACAACAAAATTCAGTTGATTTGCTTCCTTTTAGATTGATTTGAGCTTGAGATTGTAGAATGACCAAAAGAAAAAAAAAGTTTAAACCTTTAAGAAATTTCAGTCTAAGAAAGGGTATTTTCGGAAGGGAAAAGAAAGGTCATTCGATGGAGAGGTTGGAATAGCCATTCGACACCTCCTCCCCTAAAACTGAATGGCTATTCGGTGATTTTTAAAATGAACCTGGAATCTCTATTTGATATTTTGAGTATTCAACCTACCAAACGACTGTTTTCCTGTGGAGTTTTAAACCGTGTCGTAATGGAATAGCCATTCCATTAAACCAAACATAGTGTGAAGGTTTGGCACCAAAAGCTTGGATATTTGAACTATCCAAATCTTCAAAGGTTAGTTTGATATGATGCGGTGTGTAGATTTCTTAAATTTGGTAGTGTAGTTGTAAGAACTTGTGGAGATCATGTTCTTGAGATATATTCCTAGAGAGTTTAATAAGGTAGAGAGCGCAATAGCAAAATTGGCTCTCTCAAATTATAAAACTTCCATATGTTTGAAATCCCACCTATGGCGATTCAAGAAGTTTTAAAAGAGGACAATACTAGAGGCACTTTGTTTATGAATAGTTTTATGTAACAATTTTTTTTATTTTAGTTATATTACTTCAAAAAAGGCCTCAAAGTTGCTACATAGAGATATAGTTGGTCTTATGCAAACAGAAAGAATGAGAGATACGGAATATGTGTTTTATTTTGATGATTTTTTTTAGATTTACTTGGGTTGACTTTTTGAAGGATAAATCTAAAGCATACTGCACTTTTAAATGACATGAGAAGAACTATCTGACACATGATTTAGAACTAGCTACCATTGTTTTTGTGCTGAATATCTGAAGACATCATTTGTACGGTGAGAAGTGCCAAATATTCACTGATCATAAAAGTTTGAAATATTTGATGACTCAAAAAGATTTGAATTTGAGGCAAAGAAGATGGCTAGAGTTGATTAAATATTATGAGCTAATGATCGATTATCACCCAGGTAAGGCAAACGTTGTTGTTGATGCTTTGAGTAGGAAATCTTTGTTTGCATTAAGAGCTTTGAACACTAGTCTAGCCTTATTAGATGATGGTTTTATCTTAGCTGAGTTGAGAGCTAAACCGATATTTCTTGAAGAAATTTGTGAAGCTTAGAGAAATGACAGTGAGTTGTTAGCCAAAAGAGCTCAGTGTGAGTTGGATATAAAGTCAGATTTTCAGATTAGTTCTGACGGTTGTTTGATGTTTAGAGACATGGTATGTATACCGAAAAATGATGAGCTTATTCGAAAGATCTTACAGGAAGCACATAATAGTTCTTTGTCTATTTATCCAGGTAGTACAAAGATGTATAATGATTTGAAGAAAATGTACTGGTGGGTAGGAATGAAAAGGGACATTTCAGAGTTTGTTTCTAGATGCTTGATCTGTCAGCAGGTAAAGGCTGAACATCAGGTACCTTCAGGTTTATTGCAGCCTATGCTAGTCCCTGAGTGGAAATGGGACCGAGTTACTATGGATTTTGTGACAGGATTATCGTTGACATCGAGAAAAAAAGATACAGTATGGGTTGTGATTGATAAGTTAACGAAGTCGACTCATTTTATCCCAATTCGTATAGATTATTCACTTGACAAGTTGGCCGAGTTGTATATTTCAAATATAGTCAGACTACACGGGGTACCATTATCGATCATTTCAGACAGAAATTCGAGATTTACTTCACGATTTTGGAAGAAGTTACAGGAAGCTTTGGGCAAAAAGTTGAGTTTTAGTACAGCTTTCCATTTTCAGACTGACAGTCAGTCAAAAAGAATTATTCAGGTGCTTGAAGATATGCTTAGATGCTGTGTACTGAAATTTCAAGGCAGTTGGGAAAAGTACTTACCATTAGTAAAGTTTGCCTACAATAATAGTTATTAGTCGAGTTTGAAGATGGCACCTTATGAAGCTTTGTATGGACATAAATTTTGTACACCTTTGTATTGGACAGAGCTTAAGGAAAATCAAATTTACGGGATTGATCTAGTTAAAGAAATAGAAGAGAAAGTAAAAGTCATCAGAGATTGCTTGAAAGCAGCTTCAGACAGACAGAAGTTGTATGCAGATTTGAAGAGAAAAGAGATTGAGTATCAAGTTGGTGACAATGTGTTTTTTAAAGTATCCCCGTGGAAGAAAGTTCTCACATTTGGCAAGAAAGGCAAACTAAGTCCACGTTTTATTAGATCGTTTGAAGTGATTGAAAGAGTCGGACCATTAGCATATTGGTTAGCTTTGCCGATTGAGTTAGAGAAGATTCATGATGTATTTCATGTGTCTATGCTACGTCGTTATTATTCAGATCCGACACATGTGATTTCTCAGACAGAGGTTGAAATTCAGCCAGACATGACTTACGGTGAAAAACCGGTAAAGATTCTAGCTCGAGAGGTAAAGCAATTAAGGAACAAAAGTATTGCACTTGTGAAAGTGTTATGGAATAGACATGGGGTAAACGAGGCTACATGGGATCCCGAAGAGACTATGTGAAAACAGTACCCAAATCTCTTCACTGGTAAGATTTTCGGGGACAAAAATCCTGAAATAGGGCCTAAACGGAATAGTCGTTATGAAACCACAAATTCGAGGTAAAAAATTTATTTTATTATCATTTTAAGGTCTATGGCATGATTTCACAATTGTATGAAAATTTTGTTTAGAAATTTTATCAATAAAGGGTCCAATTTGATATTTAGGACTAAATTGCAAAAGTTGTAAAATATGTGTTCTAGTTCACAAAGGTACTAAGTACTCGTGAGTAATGGGTTTTTAAAGTGGAGGTCCTTGGATAGTAATTATACCATTATACTAGTTTGGACAAAAAAACCTAAAGGAAGATAAAACACCATAGTTTTTAATTAAATTTTGGTCATTTAGCTATTAAAATGAATTAAAAACAAAATTAAAAGCCAATTTTTGTCCATCTTCAACCCCTTGGCCGAATTTCACATGAGGAAGACATAGCTAGGGTTTTTCAAGCTTCCAAGCTCGATTGTAAGTCCGTTTTAGCCCAATTTTTAATGTTCTTTACGTTTTTGGAGTCCCGGTAACTTGATTAAGCTTATTTTAGCAATAATTTAACCTAGGGTTTATATTTGGAAAAATAACCATAGGTGAAATGTGTTTATTTTGATATTTTATGGTAGAATATGAAGCTTTAAATTGTGTTAAACAACTTTTGCTAAGCGATTTTCTGTGAAAACGAGTAAAACAACATAATCGGTAAAAATACCTAATGTTCATAAGTACATGTTAGAGTGAGAATTTGATGTTTCCATAGAAGGGAAAAATGATCAGCATATCATAAAACATAAGAAAATAGGATGAAGTTTAATTTTCGAGCCTTGAGGTAAAAGTGTAAATATGTAAAAGTTTAGGGGCAAAAATATAATTTTGCAAAAGATTGAGTCACGGACTGTTTTAATAAATGTGAGTATTAAATAAGCTAAATTTTTTATTATAGATCAAGAAGAACGAAATCCAGAGTTAGACCGGGGAAAGAAAAAGATAGTGGACTAAATCGATATAGTTGATCGTATTTTGTTTCGATGTAAGTTTGCGGTAAATAAATGCAATATTCTATTATTTTATGTTAATGTTGTTAATTTCCAGCATGTGTAAATTTATTTTATGAAATTATTCAAAGAAGACTCAAGCATGAATTGACGGAGAAGTAATTTCAGAAAGTCCCGGTTGAACCTTAGGAATGTGTAGGATACAAATGTCATGACATTAGGGTTTAAGGATACCATGTAAGACCATGCCAAGGCATGGCAATTGGTAAGGTTTTTAAGGCAAGGATATCATGTAAGACCATGTCAAGACATGGCATTAATAAGTTTTAATAAGGCAAAGGTCCCATGTAAAACCATGTCAAGGCATGGCATTGGTGAGTTCATAAGGCAAGGATACCATGTAAGACCATGTCGAGACATGGCAATGGTATGTAAGACCATGTCGAGACATGGCAATGGTAAGTTTCAAAAGGATACCGCGTAAGATCATGACAAGTCATGGCAATGGTAAGGTACCCGTGTATGCTTAGTATTCCAAGTGGTTCAACAGGAAAATTTAAAGAGAATATCAAGTTAAGGTAAGGTAAGACGAGTTATAATAAAAAGGGTAAGTCAAGTTCATGCTAGAAGAGGAAAGGTAAGTATATAATGTTCATGTATGCTTGATAAGGAAAAAGGTCTGTAAAATGTATTAATAAATTTGATTAAGTAAGTAAGTATTTAAGTAAGTGAGTAAGTGAAGAAGTTTAAAATATGTCTATGACAATTAATGAAGTTACATTAAGTAGTATCATGCCAAGTAGTAAGATAATTCTTATGAATGTTGTTATTTATTTGCATGCAAACTTACTAAGCTTAATGCTTACCCCCTTTATTTTCCTTCTTTTTATAGTTTTGCCAAGCTAACTCGAGGATCGTAAAGTACGTCAGAGGTCCGAGCACACTATAACAAGGATTATTTTGGTATAGCTAGACGTTTCGTTTTGAGTAGGCATGTATAGCATCGTAGCCATTTTGTGTGTATGATCTTATGATATGGCTAATGAATGGTATGTAAATGCTTGATAATGATTAGCTATTGGAATGGCCAATCAAGGACATGTTTGGTGTTATGTACGCCTAAATGCTAGTTATTCCATGGAAATCATGGAAAAGGTGAAATTACCTTTAAAACAGTATCAGACAGCAATAATAACGTAAATTTGAAAAATCACTAAAAATAGTAGAAATAGATTTAGATAGTGAATGAGATATAGAATTAAATATTATTGAGTCTATCTTCATATGAAAGAAACATAGTAAATAAAGGAGTTGTATTTTATGAGATATTTAAATTTTGGTGAGACAGGGTCAGAGTGATTTCTGAATCCCCTATTCTGAATTTAGAAATTCACTAAAAATTGTAAAAAAATAATTAGGAGTTACACTTTAGATGTATATATTCATTATTGAGTCTACTTTTAAGAGAAATAAACGACATGGTTATTTGAATTCTGTATAGGTAGAAGATTAATTCGTAGTGAACAGAGGTCAGAGCAGCCGAACACTAAAATAGACGAAACTTTAACTAATAAACTGTACTAATTGGCTAGACCAAAAATTCTGAAAACAAATTAGTAAGAAGACATACGAGTCTAGTTTCAGATAAAATTTACGGATTTTAATTTGGAGTTTCTTAACTCGATTTATGATTTATTTAGTGACTATGACACAGATGAACAAGTTATTTATGAAAGATGAAATAAATTGTTTTGATTTGTTTAAGTGATCAGAAAATTCTTATTGATTCCGGTTTGTTCCCGAACCATTTCAATTTCATAATTTAGGGTCTTGAGGACCCTTTTTAGGGACATAATGAATGAATGAAGCTATATTAATTTTAAAAGAAAATTTTTATGCCCCGAATTAGTAAGCTAAGTCTGGTAACGCCTCGTGCTCGACTCCGACGACAGTCTCGGGTAAGGGGTGTTACATTTATTAGTATCAGAGTAAAGGTTTAGTCGGTTCTCAGAATATTTAGTATGAGTAAGAGTCTAGCTATACATGTCATACTTATATGTTGACAGTGTGACGACTCCTGACGATTTTAAAATGTTTTTTTTATAGTTATGGATCTCGAACAAGCTGGTGCAGATGATGTAGAGAGTAACGCGCCGACTCCCGCAGAAGGGACGGTGCCACCAGATAGTAGTTAAAGACCCGTTACAGTTAGTCAGGAAGGAATGGCTCGAGAAGCCTTCTTCCAAGCTATGAATGAATAGTTTGCCGAGTTCGTTCGTATGAATCCGGCTATTAGACCTCCACCCCCTCATGATCATCAGACCACCCATGTATCTCCCCCAGTCACAGGTATGGTTATAAGAGAAAAGCCACCAGTTGATAAAATCAGAAAACAAGAAGTCGAAGAGTTTCGAGCAACAAAAGATGATGACGCAGAAAAGGCAAAATTTTGGCTCGAGAATACTATCAAAATCTTTGATGAGTTATCCTGCACACCTGAGGAATGTATGAAATGTGTTGTATCACTTCTTAGAGATTTGGCCTACCATTGGTGGAAGACACTTGTATCAGTGGTACCGAAAGAGAGAGTCACTTGGGATTTCTTTCAGGAGGAATTCCGTAAAAAGTACATCAGTCAGAGGTTTGTTGACCAGAAAAGAAAAGAGTTTCTAGAGTTAAAACAGAGCAATATGACAGTGACTGAATATGAGCGCGAGTTTGTTAGACTCAACAATTATGCTCGAGAGTGTGTGTCTATAGAGGCTATTATGTGCAAAAGATTTGAGGATGGGCTTAATAATGATATCCGATTGTCGGTTGGTGTCCTAGAAATAAAAGAGTTTGTTGTCCTAGTTGAGAAAGCCTGTAAGGCAGAGGAGCTGTTAAAAAGAAAGGGCAAAGTTTAAATTGAGAAGTAAGACACGAAGAAAAGACTAATGAGCAAGTCATTTCAGTCTACATCCAAGAGGCCTAGAGAGTTCTCCACTAGATCTAATTTTTCAGCTGGATATTCTAGCCGAAACAGAGGCAGAAGATTTATGAGTCCGAAAGCTTAGACCACTTCGATGGCAAGTGTTGGCAGTGTTCAGCCTGATAGACCAAAGTGTCCCTAATATGGTCGACGTCACCCAGGTCAGTGTCAAGCAACTGAGACAAGTTGTTTCTGGTGTGGTGCACCAGACCATTTTATTCGGGAGTGTCCCGAGATGATTAAAAGAGAAGCAATACCGAGTGTAAGATCAGGCAATGCTCCTGTCAGAGGCAGACCACTGAGAAATCCGGGAGCTGGGGTAAGTAATAGAGGTGCATCTAGAGATTCAATAGTGAGGCCAGATGTTAGAGCACCTGTGAAGACCTATGCTATCCGTGCTCGCGAAGAGGCATCCTCCCCCGATATGATTACGGGTACATTTTCTCTCCATGACACTAGAGTTATTACTTTAATTGGTCCGGGTTCGACCCATTCATATGTTTGCATGAAATTGATGCCTAGTATGAGTATGCCTATAGAATCTAAATAATTTGTGATTAAAGTATCGAATCCATTAGGCAAGCATGTATTAGTAGATAAAGTATGTAGAAATTGTCCTTTGATGATTAGAGGTCACTGTTTCCCGGCCAATCTCATGCTATTGTCGTTTGATGAATTTGATGTGATTCTTGGTATGAATTGGTTGACTACACATGATGTGATAGTGAATTGTGAAAAGAAATTCATTGAGTTGAAATGTGAAAATTCTTCGGGTTAATTCAGAAGAGTCAGATAGTTCATTTGTCATGATTTCTATTATGTCTGCTCAGAAATGTTTGAGAAAAGGGTATGAAGCTTATCTTGCTTTTTTATTGAACACTAAAGATCTAGAATTGAAAATTGAATCAGTGCCTGTGGTATGTGAGTTTCTCGATGTGGCTTTAGCTGTCTAGAGGCATAAGCAATTACCTTTCCTTCCTGCATAAGTACACAACCAAGTTTAATCAAGGACGCATCACTGTAAATCACAAACTCCTTACCTGGTTCTAGTTGTACTAAAATAGGAGCTTCAGTCAACAATTCCTTTAACTTGTCAAAACTCTGTTGACACTTCTCAGTCCATTCAAACTTGACATCCTTTTGTAGCAATCTTGACACCCTGATACCTTTACCTGAGACAATATGTCCAAGAAAACCAACTTCTCGTAACCAAAACTCACTTTTTCTGAACTTGGCATACAACTGATTATCTCTCAGAATCTGAAAAACTGTCTTCAAATGCTCTGCATGCTCAGTCTTATCATGATAATAAATCAAGATATCATCAATGAACACAACTACAAGCTTATCCAAGTACGGTCTGAAAATTCGATTAATTAAGTCCATGAAAATGGCAAGAGCATTAGTTAAGCCAAATGGCATCACAAGGAACTCATAATGACCATACTTAGTCCGGAAAGCAGTCTTTGGGACATCTGACTCTTTAACTCACAACTGATAATATCCGAATCTCAAATCTATATTGGAGAACACAGTGGCTCCCTTCAATTGATCAAACAAATCATCAATTCTAGGCATTGGATACTTATTCTTTGCTGTTACCTTGTTAAGCTGCCGATAATCTATGCACAATCTCATTGATCCGTCTTTCTTTTTCACAAATAGCACTGGTGCACCCCATAGTGAACTACTAGGTCTTGCAAAGCCTTTATCTATTAATTCCTGCAACTGAGCTTTCAATTCTTTCAATTCCAACAGGGCCATTCTATAAGGAGCAATAGAAATGGGTCTAGTACTTGTAATCAACTTAATACCAAACTCAACTTCTCTAATAAGAGGTAAACCTGGTAGTTCTTCCGGAAACACATTGGGAAACTCACATACAACAGACATTGATTCAATTTTCAATTTTAGATCTTTAGTGTTCAATAAAAAAACAAGGTAAGCTTCATACCCTTTTCTCAAACATTTCTGAGCAGACATAACAGATATCATGGCAAATGAAGTATCTGACTCTTCTAAATTAACCCGAAAAGTTTCACCATTTTCACATTTCAACTCAATAAATTTCTTTCCACAATTCACTATCACATCATGTGTAGTCAACCAATCCATAATAGAATCACATCAAATTCATCAAATGGAAATAGCATGAGATCGGCCGGGAAACAGTAACCTCTAATCATCAAAGGGAAATTTCTACATACTTTATCTACTAATACATGCTTGCCTAATGGATTCGATACTTTAATCACAAATTCTGTAGATTCTATAGGTATACTCATACTAGGCATCAATTTCATACAAACATATAAATGGGCCGAACCTGGATCAATCAAAGCAATAACTCTAGTATCATGGAGAGAAAATGTACCCGTAGTCACATCGGGGGAGGATGCCACTTTGCGAGCACAAATAGCATAGGTCCTCGTAGGTGCTCTAACATCTAGCCTCACTGCTGAATCTCTAGATGTACCTCTATTACTTGCCCCAGCTCCTGGATTTCTCAGTGGTCTGCCTCTGACAGGAGCGTTACCTGATATTACACTCGGTATTACTTCTCTTTTAATCATCTCAGAACACTCCCGAATAAATTGGTCTGGTGCACCACATCGAAAACAACCTATCTCAGTTCCTCGACACTGACCTGGGTGACGTCGACCACATCGAGGACACTCTGGTCTATCAGGCTGAACATTACCAACACTTGCAATCGAAGTGGTCTGAACTTTTGGACTCATAAATCTTCTGCCTCTGTTTTGGCTAGAATATCCAGCTGAAAAATTAGATCTAGTGGAGATCTCTTTAGGCCTCTTGGATGTAGACTGAAATGACTTGCTCATTAGTCTTTTCTTCGTGTCTTGCGTCTTAATTTCAACTTTGCCCTTTCTTTTTAACAACTCATCTGCCTTACAGGCTCTCTCAACTAGGACAACAAACTCTTTTACCTCTAGGACTCCAACTGAAAATCGGATATCATCATTAAGCCCATCCTCAAATCTTTTTGCACATAATAGCCTCTGTAGACACACACTCTCGAGCATAATTGCTGAGTCTAACAAACTCGCGCTCATATCCAGTCACTACCATATTGTCCTGTTTCAACTCTAGAAACTCTTTTCTTTTCTGGTCAACAAACCTCTGACTGATGTACTTTTTACGGAATTGCTCCTGAAAGAAATCCCAAGTGACTCTCTCTTTCGGTACAACTGATACAAGTGTCTTCCACCAATTGTAGGTCGAATCTCTAAGAAGTGATACAACACATTTCATACATTCCTCAGGTAGGGGTGTTCATTCGGTTAACCGACCTGAAATTACTATAACCGAATTAACCGACCTTCCAAAAATTTTAACCGTTAACCGAACCGATTTTTTTTTAAAAAAATTTAACCGAACCGAAATTTTTTCGGTTAATAAGGTCGGTTAACCGAATTAACCGAAAATTATGTATTTTTTATTTTTGGTTAAAAATTACCCGAATTACCCGAATTACCCGAATTACCCGAATTACCCGAATTAACCGAATTAACCGAATTAACCGAATTACCGAAAAATACCCGAATTTTTTTTATTTTTTAATTTTAAAATTTAAAAAATTTATAAATTATTAAAGTAAATTGGGTTTTAGACTTTAGTAAATTGGGTTGTCTTTTAGTTTTAGTTTTATTGGATTGGGTAATTGGGTAAACTTTAGTTTTAGTTTTATTGGGTTGGGTAATTGAGTTTGGGTTGGGTTGGATAATTTTATTTATTAATTTTTTCGGTTAACCGAAAATTTTCGGTTAATCGACCGGTTTCGAACCGAATTAACCGTTAACCGAAAAATCATAAAAAAATTAACCGACCCCCGACCGAAAAAATTCGGTTAACCGACCGATTAACCGAATTCGGTCGATTAACCGAATTTTTTCGGTTTTACCCGAATTATGCACACCCCTATCCTCAGGTGTGCAGGGTAACTCATCAAAGACTCTGATAGTATTCTCGAGCCAAAATTCTTCCTTTTCTACATCATCATCTTTTGTAGCTAGAAACTCTTCGGCTCCTTGTTTTCTGATTTTATCAACTGGTGGTTTTTCTCTTATAACCATACCTGTGACTGGGGGAGCTACATGGGTGGTCTGATGATCATGAGGGGGTGGAGGTCTAATAGCTGGATTCGTGCGAACAAACTCGGCAAACCATTCATTCATAGCTTGGAAGAAGGCTTCTCGAGCCCCTCCTCACTGACTAACTGTAACGGGCCTTTCACTACTATCTGGTGGCACCGTCTTTTTTGCGGGAGCTGGCGCGTTACTCTCTACATCATCTGCACCAGCTTGTTCTCGATCCATAACTATAAAAGAAAACATTTTAAAATTGTCAAGAGTCGTCACACTGTCAACATATAAGTATGACATGTATAGCTAGACTCTTACTCATACTAAATATTTCGAAAACCGACTGAAACTTTGCTCTGATACCAATAAATATAACACCCATTACCCGAGACCGTCGCCGGAGTCAAGCACGAGGCGTTACCAGACTTAGCTTACTAATTCGGGGCATAAAAATTTGCTTTTAAAATTAATATAGTTTCATTCATTCATTATGTCCCTAAAAAGGGTCCTCGAGACCCTAAAACATGAAATTGAAACGGTTCGGGAACAAACCGGAATTAATAAAAATTTTTCGATCACTTAAACAAATCAAAACAATTTATTTCATCTTTCATAAATAAACTGTCCATCTGCGTCATAGTCACTAAATAAATCATAACTCGAGTTACGAAACTTAAAATTAAAATCCGTAAATTTTATCTAAAACAAGACTTGTATATATTCTTACTAATTTTTTTTCAGAATTTTTGGTCTAGCCAATTAGTACAGTTTATCAGTTAAAGTTTCCCCTATTTCAGTGTTTGGCTGCTCTGACCTCTGTTCACTACGAATTAATCTTCTCCCTATACAAAATTCAAATAACCATGCCATTTATATCTATTAAAAGTAGACTCAATAATGAATATATACATATAAAGTGTAACTCCTAATTATTTTTTTTACAATTTTTAGTGAATTTCTAAAGTCAAAATAGGGGATTCAGAAATCACTCTAACCCTGTCTCACCAAAATTTAAATAGCTCATAAAATACAACTCCTTTATTTACTATGTTTCTTTCATATGAAAATAGACTTAATAATCTTTAATTCTATATCTCATTCACTATCTAAATATATTTCTACTATTTTTAGTGATTTTTCAAATTCACATCATTACTGTTGTCCGATACTATTTTAAAGCTAATTTCACCTTTTTCATGATTTCCATGGAATAACTAGCATTTAGGCATACATA
Source organism: Gossypium hirsutum (assembly GCF_007990345.1). Lineage (NCBI taxonomy): Eukaryota > Viridiplantae > Streptophyta > Magnoliopsida > Malvales > Malvaceae > Gossypium > Gossypium hirsutum. The sequence goes on along the minus strand of NC_053424.1, from coordinate 114,719,944 downwards.
ACACCAAACGTGTCCTTGATTAGCCATTCCAATAGCTAATCATTATCAAGCATTTACATACCATTCATTAGCCATATCATAAGATCATACACACAAAATGGCTACGATGCAATACATGTCATACTCAAAATGAAACGTCTAGCTATACCAAAATAATCCTTGTGATAATGTGCCCGAACCTCCGACGTACTTTACGATCCCCGAGTTAGCTTGTCAAAACTATAAAAAGAAGAAAAATAAAGGGGGTAAGCATTAAGCTTAGTAAGCTTACATGCAAATAAATAACAACATTCATAAGAATTATCTTACTACTTGGCATGATGCTACTTAATGTAACTTCATTAATTGTCATAGACATATTTTAAACTTCTTCACTTACTCACTTACTTAAATACTTAGATACTTAATCAAATTTATTAATACATTTTACTTACCTGTTCCTTATCAAGCATACATGAACATTATATACTTACCTTTGCTCTTCTAACATGAACTTGTCTTACCCTTTTTAGTATAACTCGTCTTACCTTACCTTACCTTGATATTCTCTTTAAATTTTCCCGTTGAACCACTTGGAATACTAAGGATACATGGATACCTTACCATTTCCATGACTTGGCATGGTCTTACGTGGTATCCTTTTGAAACTTACCATTGCCATGTCTCGACATGGTCTTACATGGTATCCTTGCCTTATGAACTCAACAATGCCATGCCTTGACATGGTCTTACATGGGACTTTTGCCTTATAGAAACTTATCAATGCCATGTCTTGACATGGTCTTACATGATGTCCTTGCCTTAGAAACCTTACCAATTTCCATGCCTTGGCATGGTCTTACATGGTATCCTTAAACCCTAATGTCATGACATTTGTATCTTACACATTCCTAAGGTTCAACCGAGACTTTCTAAAATTACTTCTCCGTCAACTCATGCTTGAGTCTTCTTTGAATAATTTCACAAAATAAATTTGCACATGCTGGAAATTAACAACATTAACATAAAATAATAGAATATTGCATTTATTTACCGCAAACTTACCTCGAAACAAAATATGATCAACTATATCGATTTAGTCCACTATCTTTTTATTTCCCCGGTCTAACTTCGGATTTCGTTCTTCTTGATCTATAATAAAAATTTTAGCTTATTTAAAACTCACATTTATTAAAACAGTCCTTGACTCAATCTTTTGCAAAATTATATTTTGCCCCTAAACTTTTACATATTTACACTTTTACCCCAAGGATCGGAAATTAAACTTCATCCTATTTTCTCATGTTTTATGACATGCTGATCATTTTTCCCTTTTATGGAAACATCAAATTCTCACTCTAACATGTACTTATGAACATTAGGTATTTTTATCGATTTTGTCATTTTACTCGTTTTCACGTAAAATCGCTTAGCAAAAGTTGTTTAACACAATTTCAAGCTTGATATTTTACCATAAAACATTAAAATAAACACATTTCACCTATGGTTATTTTTCCAAATATAAACCATAGGTTAAATTATTGCTAGAATAAGCTTAATCAAGTTACCGGGACTCCAAAAATGTAAAGAACATTAAAAACGGGGATAAAACGGACTTACAATCGAGCTTGGAAGCTTGAAAAACCCAAGCTATGTCTTCCTCATGTGAAATTCGGCCAAGGGGTTGAAGATGGACAAAAATTGGCTTTTAGTTTTGTTTTTAATTCATTTTAATAACTAAATGACCAAAATGCCCTTAATTAAAAACAATGGTGTTTTATCTTCCTTTAGGTATTTTTGTCCAAAATAGTATAATGGTCTAATTACTATCCAAGGACCTCCACTTAAAAAACTCATTACTCACAAGTACTTAGTAGCTTTGTGAACTAGAACACACATTTTACAACTTTTGCAATTTAGTCCTAAATATCAAATTGGACCATCTATCGATAAAATTTCTAAACGAAATTTTCACACAATCATGCAATCACGCCATAGACCTTAAAATGATAATAAAATAAATTTTTATACCTCATATTTGTGGTTTCGCAACCACTATTCTGTTTAGAGGCCCTATTTCGAGATGTTACAAGATATTGCACCAAATTGATGACAGAAAAAGAAAAAATCATAGGAAAAATCACATGCATCAGAAGTGATTATGAGTGTAAGTTTGAAAAATGAAGAATTTGTTTATTTTTGTGACAAGCATAGGATGGCAAATGAGTTTTCAACTTGAAAACTACCCCAATAGAATGATGCGGTAAAAAGGAATAATAGAGTTGTATAAGACATAATCAAGGATATATGAATGTCAAAGAAGTTACCAAATAATTTACAAATAGAGGCAATAAACATAACATGCTACATTGGAAATAGTGTGTATCTCAGACAAAATACTACACTCATTCCTTATGAAATTTGGAGAGATAAAAAACCTTGTATTAACTATTTTCATATTTTTGGTAATACATGGTATATATTACGTGATAAGGAACATAAAAGGAAGTTGGATCCTATAAGTGATGAATGGAGTTTCCTCAAGTATGCAAGTAACAACTGTGCTTATATAGTGCTAACAAGAGAACCAATACAATGATGAAGTCCATTGATGGGATTGTACATGATGAAACAAAATGAATCAACAAGACAAATAAAGATGAGCATGGAATTGAATCAGAAAGTGGTCAAATAAAGGTTGAGAAAGCATTTGTTGATGATGTGCCCACAAATCTTGTCACAAGCCAAGCAACTACCTCAATATTACAACCATCAATCATAATACAAAAAACTATCTTTTGGAAGATGGCATTAGTGAGGTGAATTAAGGAATAAAAATTAAAAGCAAGTCACATTCAAACTATAGAAACATGATAAGATTTGCTTATTACATTTCAAATACTGAACCTAAGAAAGTGGGAAAAGCTCTATAAGATGAATTTTGGTTACATACAATGCAAGAAGATTTGTTACGGTTTGAGAGAGATCAAGTAAAAAAGATGGTGTCTAAACTTGAAAACTACAACATCATAAGCACTAAGTGGATTTTCAGGAATAAAACTAATGACTTTGGTGACATTGTTAGAAATAAAACCAAACTAGTTGCATAGTGGTGCACTCAAATTGAAGGAATAGATTTTGGTGAAACATTTGCTCTAATTATAAGACTTGAATCCATCATATTATTATTGGTTGTGGCATGTCATTTGGATATCAAATTGTACTGGATGAATGCTCAACTTAAGGAATTTGTTTATTCTAATAAGCCTGACCATGTCTATAGATTAACAAAAAGTCTATATGAATTAAAGTAAACTTTAGAGCTTGACATGAGAGGCTCACTGAGTATTTATGTAAGAAAAGTTTTGTTAGGAGGAGTGTTGATACAATTCTCTTTATTAAAAGAGCTAAATGAGATGTAACAATAACAAAATTTATATGGATGACATATTTTTTGCTCACTTCCTCATAGGAATGTGAAGATTTCTTAATCTTATGAAGGTTGAATTCGAAATGAATATCATATTTCATTGGATTTCAAATTAAGCAACTCAAATGAGGACTTTTATTAGCCAATAAAAGTATGCTCGAAGCCTAGTGAATAAATTTGGGCTGGATACTTCAAAGGTTCTAAGAACTCCATTAGGTTTGAATGATAAACTCACAAAACATAAATTGGGTGTGGCAACAAATGTTGCCACTTATCGAACTATAATTGATAGTCCTATATACCTTACAACTAGTTCATCATATCATTTTCATGCATTGGTATATGTGTAAGATATCAAGCATCTTTAAAGGAATCACACTTGAAAGCAATCAATCGTATAATTAGATATATGAATGGTCCTTTGAATTTGGGTACTTTGTTTACTAAATATGCTAATTTAATAATGATTGGGCAGGAAACTTAGGAGATAAAAAAATTGCCTCTAAAATATGCTTTTACCTTAGGAACAATTTAGTCTCATGGTATAATAAGAAGAAAATTCCTATCTCTTCTCTACCTCTGAAGCATAATACATAGCAACTAAAGCATTATGTGCTCAATTAATTTGAATGAAGCAAATGATTGTGGATTACGATATGGCTACAACTTGTACCATAGTTTACTGTGATAACACAAGTATTATAAACTTTTTAAAGAATCTAATCTTAAATTCAAAGATGAAACATGTTGACATTCGTCATCATTTTATTGTTAGTTATTAATTTGTTTTAACATTATGATACGAGTAACTCAGCCCAATTCAAAGGCCATAATAGAGATGGGTTTAGTTTTCCTCAAGGCCCAATTACGAGATCCAAATCCAAACAGATAAAGTCAAAACTTAACTTAGTGGTTCAAGACTTTATCACGAAAAAAATTCGAGAAGAAGAGTTGAAGTTTTAAGACGATAAATTCTGGAGTAATGATGAATTAGAAGAGACTAATTATGTTTGTGGGCCTAAACTCTCAATCTATGACGACAAGCCCATGTGGAAAATGCTAACAAGCTTAAGCATTTCACTTCAAGAACCCCAATTGATCTTACAAGTTTAGGCGTTTCATATTGGGTTTAAGTTTTAGGCTTAATTTTTATTATATATGAGCACAATATTTTATTTATTAGCTCTTATTATTTTATTATTATTTTATTCCAAATTTTTTATAATTATTAAGTATTTTAAGTTATTTAGGAATTTTATGTTAACAAGAAAGTTTAGTTTAAAACTACTTCTTGTTTAGATTAAATTAGAGTTCTAGTATACTTAGAAGTTTTATTTAGATTTATTTATCTAGCCTATATATAGGCCTTTGCATTGTACACAAGAGGACAATTGATTATTATTCTATTTCTCTTTTGAGTTAATAAATTCTCTTTGAGTTTTTTTTTCAAGAATTTCTCTTGAATTTTTTTTAGAAGAGTTTTAACAATCTTTTTAGATTGTGGGGATCATCTTCAAACTTTTTCTTGCCAAGGTTTTTATCTTGGAGGGGAAATTAGAGCCGTTTGAAGGGTTTGTGGATTCTTCGTGTTTCCAAGGCTTCTTAGGACTTCTACACGCCACGTTCTATCTTTCCATTATCTTTCCATTTATCTTCTTTATTCACTTCCTGAATCCTTGATTTATTATTTGTTTTAATTATTTTATCTAACTTGGATTTAATTTCGTTTCCGGTTGTGTCAAAAAAAAATCCAAGTTTCTTTCCGAACGTCTAGAGCCGTAAGTCAAATCCGCGACTTTGACAAACTTTACGATCCGCTTTGGCATTCATCCTTCTCACCCTTTATCATTTGGTATCAGATTTGAGCGTTTTAGGTGTTCTTTTTTTAAACTGATTTCTAGAAAACAGCCTCAAGACAAATTTTACCCCTACAGTTTTCAAAAAAAAAAAAATTTCAGTGGGTAAACGATTTTCAAATGATCTAAAATTTTTCATATTATTTCTTGGCACTATTTTAAAGTATAAAAAAATATTTCCCACAAAAAAAAGTGATCAAAAAAGTACAAAAAAATAAAATACAAAAAAAACAAAAAAATAAAAAAAAATTCTGTGGGTTGAATTTTGTGCCGAAACTTTCCAGATCAAATCTACATTATTTAAGGAGGCTCCAGTTTAAATTTTGTGTTTTTTTTGAAATCGGGAACACCTTGAACGAATTTTGTCAAGTTGCTTCGCAGTTTTTCGGGTTTTCGGGTTTCAGCAATTTTCATTGACTCTTAGCTTTAAGTTTTCATTTGTTTTCCTTTTTATTTGTTCCTTACACATTCTAACACTTTCTTGTTTCTTGTGTTAGTAGGTTAAAGCACGTTGCATATTCCTTCCTCCGTGCAACAAAATTCTTTGATGTCTAAGCCAATTTTGGACTCATAGTGCTATTAGGTTTGCTTTGATAGTTTGATTCTAAAACATATTGATTGATTGATATAGACACTTTTAAAAGACTCACAAGATTAATTCTTACCTCATTGAGAATTTTTTTTTTGAGTGCATATAGGTGAGGTTTGCTTAATTTTTTCTTTTGAAGTGTTGTGCTTTTCCAGGCTTTCACTATGACTCGTGACACTCGTGCCCGTAAAAACCATGATGAGATACCATCTGATGAAAAAGAACAAAATGTTACATTGGAGAATATTGTAGGGATGGTAAAATTGCAACATCAACAATTGAACGAGGTACGTGATACATTTGAGGCCAATTTGACTACATGTCGAACGGAACTACAAGAGAACATTAATCAGCATTCCAATCATATTCAATTGCTCACTCAAGCTGTTGCTCGTTTGGAGACTTCTTCGAATCGACGGTCTCGTGCTCGTGATAGTGATCATGATAGGGAAAATGAACAACTTCATATTCGTTTTAATCCAGGTAGACACGAATATCGTCACATTGATGAAACTTTGGGTATTTCTAATCAAGGCCATCTTTCTGTCGCTAAACCAAAGTTCAACATTCCACCATTCCAAGGAAAGTATGATCCAGATGCATATTGTGATTGGGAGGATAAAATGGAGATCATGTTCTGTTGTTATAAGTGTCCGGAAGAGGAGAAAGTTCCATTAGCTATATTGGCATTTTCTGATTATGCATTGAGTTGGTGGACTCAACTTGTGTTGAAACGCCAAAGGAATCGTGAACGAGATGTTGATTCATGGGAACAGTTGACACAAATCATGTGAAAACGTTTTATCCCACCTCATTATTATAGGGATATTAAACGAAGACTTCAACGCCTTGTTCAAGGTAATCGATCTGTTGATGAGTACTTTAAGGAGATGGAGATGCTTATGCATAGAGCAAATATCCAAGAAGATGAGGAGACTACCATGGTGCGGTTTGTAGATGGTTTGAACGTTTCGATAGCCAATGTTCTTGATCTTCAAACCTACATTGATCTTGAAGATACGGTACGTAAGGCAGTTGAGATTAAGCGACAGTTTTAACAACGTCAATCTCGTCCATTTAGTACTTCACAATATTATAGAGGTACGAGTTCTAATTCTACTTTCAAGAATTCGAAATTTCCTTTTGCTACTAATAAGTTGCTGCCAAAACATGATGAGGCTAAATCTTTTGAGGGGAAAAGTGGGGCTCTTACAAAACCTTCTTCTTCATCTTCTAAGCAGCTCACTTCTACTACTTCACAAACAAAAGAATGAGCTCGTGAAATTGAATGTCTTAACTGCAAAGGGCGTGGGCACTATAGCCGTGATTGTGCCAACACAAGACTTTTGTTGATCAAAGAAGATGGTGATTATACTTCTGATTCCGATAAAACAAACCCAGATATGCCCGAATTAATTGATGATGTCAACGATTGCGATAAATTTTATGGTGAAGAAGAGTTGGTGGAACCACCAACTCATCCCCATTGTTTAGTTGTGAGGCGCACACTCAACATCCAATTGAAGGATGATCATGATCTTCAACGGAGTAATATATTCCATTCGAGGTGTTTGATTAAAGGTAAACTTTGCTCATTTATCATTGATAGTGGAAGTTATGCTAATGTTGTGAGCAGCTACCTTGTGGATTCTCTTGCTTTGCCATGTAGCAAACACCCTACACCATACCATCTTCAATGGCTTAACGAAGGTTCGGAGGTCCGTGTGGTAAAACAGTGTTTGATCACTTTTAAACTTAGGACCTACATTGATGATGTTTGGTGTGATGTCGTTCCTATGCATGCCGCCCACTTGTTACTTGGTAGACCATGGCAGTACGATCATGATGTTATTCATCATGGTAAATTAAATCGATATTCTTTTATTTTCAGTTGGAAGAAGTACCTTTCACCCCTTTGAATCCAAAAGATATTCACAATGATCAAATCGACATGATGAAGTTTTGTAAGGAGGTTATGGGAAGTAAGACACAAAATTCAAAAAAGGCTGAGAGAAAAGAGGTCTCTAGTGAAAAAAAGCCAAATTAATGATGACCCAATGGTGAGTGCATCCTCTTGTGAGAAAAAAAAAGTGGTTTATAATTTTTATGCGAGTGGAAAAGATGTGAGACGAGCCTTACTCACTAAACAATCTTGCATCATTATCCGATTTAGGCAAAACTGTTTATCTTTGACTAACCTTCATAACTCTTTGCCTAGTGTTTTTGTCTCTTTTACAGGAATATGAAGATATTTTTGAAGAAACACCTAAAGAATTGTCACATTTGAGGGGCATTGAGCATCAAATTGACTTAATACCTGGGTCAACAATTCCAAATCGACCAGCTTATAGAAGCAATCCCGAGGAGACGAAGGAGTTACAAAAACAAGTAGATGAACTTTTGGCGAAGGGTCATATTCGTGAAAGTTTAAGTCCTTGTGTAGTGCCGGTAATTCTAGTGCCAAAGAAAGATGGTACGTATAGAATGTGCATCGATTGTCGACCAATTAACCAAATTACTATTAAGTATAGACATCCTATTCCAAGGCTTGATGATATGTTTGATGAACTTTATGGTGCTTGTATCTTTACAAAAATTGATTTAAAAAGTGGCTACCATCAAATTCGAATGAAAGAGTGGGATGAATGGAAAATAGCATTTAAAACTAAGTTTGGTTTATATAAATGGTTAGTCATGCCTTTCAGTTTGACTAATGCACCTGGTACTTTCATGCGCTTGATGAACCATGTTTTGAGACCTTATTTGGGTAAATTTGTGGTAGTATATTTTGATGATATTCTGATTTACTCAACTTCTTTAGATGACCATGTTTTTCATGTTAAATCAGTTTTGGATATTCTGCGAACTGAAAAATTATTTGCCAACCTTGATAAATGCACTTTTTGTTGTGATAAACTAATCTTTTGAGGTTTTATAGTAAGTGCTCAAGGTATTCATGTCGATGAGGACAAAGTAAATGCCATTAGAAAATGGCCCACTCCTAAACCAATTACTGAGGTGAGATCTTTCCATGGTTTAGCAAGTTTTTATAGACATTTTGTGAAGGATTTCTCCACTATTGCTGCTCCATTAACTGAGATTATTAAAAAATCTGTGGGTTTTAAATGGGGAGAAGTTCAGGAAAAGGCTTTTCAAACTTTAAAGGATAAGTTATGTTCTGGTCCGGTTCTTAAATTACCTGATTTTTCTAATACTTTTGAACTTGAATATGATGCTTCAGGTATTGGAATTGGTGCCGTGTTGATGCAAGAAAAACAGCCAATCGCATATTTTAGTGAAAAACTGACAGGGGCGCAATTAAACTACTCAACTTATGATAAGGAGTTGTTGGCATTAGTTCGAGCTCTACAAGTTTGGCAACATTACTTACTGCCAAATGAGTTCGTTATCCATACAGATCATGAATCCCTAAAATGGTTAAAGGGACAAGGTAAGTTAAGTAAGAGACACGCCTGATGGGTGGAATTCATAGAGAAATTTCCATATACAATTAAGTATAAAACAGATGGGTTTCTTTTTCGCCTAAATAGGTTATGTGTTCCACAATGTTCTATGAGAGAGTTATTAATTCGTGAAGCACATAGTGGAGGCCTAATGGGACACTTCGATGTCGCCAAAACACTAGATATTCTACATGAACATTTTTATTGGCCGCACATGAAAAAGGACATTGAAAAGGTCTGTTCTAATTGTATTACTTGTAAACAAGCAAAATCTAAGGTAATGCCTCATGGACTTTATACTCTTTTACCGATCCCTTCTTCGCCATGGATAGACTTATCCATGGATTTTATTCTTGGTTTACCATGAACAAAAAAGGGTCGAGATACTATCTTTGTTTTTGTTGATAGGTTTTCAAAGATGGCTCACTTCATTCCTTGTCACAAAACGGACGACGCTACACATGTGGCTGACTTATTCTTTCGAGAGGTGGTGCGCCTACATGGGATACCTTGCACCATTGTATCGGACAGAGACGTAAAGTTCCTAAACCACTTTTGGAAAGTATCGTGGGGTAAGCTTGGTACTAAATTATTATATTCTACTACATGTCACCCCCAAACAGATGGACAAACTGAGGTAGTCAATCGAGTCTTAGGTGCTTTACTACGAACTGTTGTGGGTAAGAACCTTAAAAGTTGGGAAGAATGTTTGCCATTTGTTGAGTTTGCATATAACCGATCTATTCACTCTACAACTGCATATTCCCCATTTGAACTTGTTTATGGTTTTAATCTACTAACTGTACTTGATCTTGTACCATTGCCTATAGAAAACATTTCTAGTTTAGATGGTGAGAAGAAAGCTGAATTGGTGAAATCCATGCATGTGAAAGCAAGACAACGGATCGCCAAAACAAATGAAACAACTGCCAACAAAGCTAATAATGGGCGCAAGCAAATTATCTTTGAGCCGGGTGACTGGGTTTGGGTCCACATGAGAAAAGCGCGATTTCCAACTAAACGCAAAACAAAATTGGACCCACGTGGTGATGGACTTTTTCAAGTACTCAAGCGCATTAATGACAATGCATATCAAATCGACCTTCCCCGTGAGTATAATGTTAGTGCCACTTTTAATGTCGCTGACCTTTCTCCTTTTGATATTGTAGATTCGAGGACAAATCCTTTTGTGGAAGGGGGGAATGATACGAGTAACTCAGCCCAATTCAAAGGCCATAATAGAGATGAGTTTAGTTTTCATCAAGGCCCAATTACGAGATCCAAATCCAAACAGATAAAGTCAAAACTCAACTTAGTGGTTCAAGACTTTATCACGAAAAAAATTTGAGAAGAAGAGTTGAAGTTTCAAGACAATAAATTCTGGAGTAATGATGAATTAAAAGATACTAATTATGTTTGTGGGCCTAAACTCTCAATCTATGACGACAAGCCCATGTGGAAAATGCTAACAAGCTTAAGCATTTCACTTCAAGAACCCCAATTGATCTTACAAGTTTAGACGTTTCATATTGGGTTTAAGTTTTAGGCTTAATTTTTATTATATATGAGCACAATATTTTATTTATTAGCTCTTATTATTTTATTATTATTTTATTCCGAATTTTTATAATTATTAAGTATTTTAAGTTATTTAGGAATTTTATGTTAACAAGAAAGTTTAGTTTAAAACTACTTCTTGTTTAGATTAAATTAGAGTTCTAGTATACTTAGAAGTTTTATTTAGATTTATTTATCTAGCCTATATATAGGCCTTTGCATTGTACACAACAGGACAATTGATTATTATTCTATTTCTCTTTTGAGTTAATAAATTCTCTTTGAGTTTTTTTTTCAAGAATTTCTCTTGAATTTTTTTTAGAAGAGTTTTAACAATCTTTTTAGATTGTGGGGATCATCTTCAAACTTTTTCTTGCCAAGGTTTTTATCTTGGAGGGGAAATTAGAGCCGCTTGAAGGGTTTGTGGATTCTTCGTGTTTCCAAGGCTTCTTAGGACTTCTACACGCCACGTTCTATCTTTCCATTATCTTTCCATTTATCTTCTTTATTCACTTCCTGAATCCTTGATTTATTATTTGTTTTAATTATTTTATCTAACTTGGATTTAATTTCGTTTCAGGTTGTGTCAAAAAAAATCCAAGTTTCTTTCCGAACGTCTAGAGCCCTAAGTCAAATCCGCGACTTTGACAAACTTTACGATCCGCTTTGGTATTCATCCTTCTCACCCTTTATCACATTAATCTCATTATAGGTTCTTATCATATATGCTCTTTTTGATACAGTGCTTAGAACTACCCACAGTCCCTCCCTAACCTTTAAATAGGAGAATAATGGGCTTCAACGCACTCAAACCTATGTTTTTCTGCACTGATAACAATGTTGATGCCAATCGAACTAAGACTCAATCTCGTCAGTTATTAATTACAAACTTATGCTTAAATAGAATTACATTTTCTTGTTTTGTTTAATCTTTTATGTTTAATACATATTTTAGTTGTTGTACCCACTTTGAAATACCCTGTTAGAGTTGTGTGACCCGAATCCCGTCACTTGTTACAATACTAAAATAGAGAGGCAAAATAGAGGGATTTGTAGGGTGAAGGACTTTTTCTATTAGACATTGATTATAACAGGGTTATTTAATCCATAAATAGATGTAGTCGAACTCATCTTGTATCGTGTATTTTTCAACATAATAAATTTCTCTTCCCCTGTAATGTGTGTTTTCCGTACTAACTAAAATTTACAATAAAGACAAGCGTACCTATTGAACAATAGTATAGCTACGATCAGTAGAGATATCGTATTCACGAGAACTAAAATTATTAGTAATAATTGTTTTCTTATTATTAGCCAACAATACAAAATTAATTTAACTAAAAATACAACAGAGAATGAATCAAGAAAATAATCGAAAAATAACCAATGGAAAAGGCAATACCTAGGAAAGAATTCACCTAGACTCCTTCTATTATTATTAATCTAATTTAAACGATTTATTCACTTTGTGTCTTGATCCGTAGAAATCCCTAAATTATGCTAATATCTCTTTTGAGAGTAAAAACAACTGACTTTAGGTTGATTAATTGAAATCTCTTTCTAATTAAAACTCATATTGTCGCATTAACTCGATTTATGGATTTCCTCTATTAGATTTGACTCTAATCCGGTAGATTTATGTCGTCCTATTTCTAGGATTGTATGCAACTCCACTCAATTATGTTAGATCTACTCTTAAATAGGGAATTTTTGCTCCACTAAATTAAGCACCTTAAAACACAAATTAAATAATATAATTCGTCATAGGTTTCATCATCCTTAGGCATCTAGGGAATTAGTTCATAATTTTGAATAAAAACATCCCAAATTCAGAAAAATCATAAGAAATAAAGAAACTCATAAAAACTTCAGAAGAAATTAAAAGGAGGTATTTTATCTTGATGGAAATCTAATTCGGGAGTGGCTTCAATGGTTTTCATTGAGTGTTTTCTTCGATCTTCTCTGATGACTCTCTTATCTCTTATTCTAATTGGTATTTATAGACTTTAGAATGCCTAGAAAGCCTAAAAATTGTGTTTTTCTGTGCATTTAGGAAGCAAGGTGCAAAATCGACAGAGGCTGGCACATGGGCATATGTCCAGCCCATGTGGCTCTTGCAATATGCTCTTTTTCTTCGATTTTAGCTCAGTTTTCGCTCCTTTCGCTCCCAAATACTCTCCTAAGTATAGAAACATGAATTTAAAGGATTAGGAGCATCAAATCCACTAATTTGCATAATTAATCATCCAAAAATGCATTAAGAATGAGATTAAAATATTGTGTGTTCTTATTTTTTTTCTTATTACTTTGCAATTATTCCTATTGTTATTATCCACCTTGGTTATAACGTGCCTCTTTTAACCTTACGACAACCTTAATTTATGTGATTAACTTAAGGGAAATAGTTTTAGTTTATCTCTCTGTTTCGACCTTGGTCGAAGTTAAAGAAAATAAGTGCATAAGATCCAGAAAGGAGAAGTGATTGAGAAGAACAAATCATTAAGGAATTTTCACAATCATTTGAAGAAAAAGAATCGAGCTAGACTCCAAATAATGAGTCGAATAACTCCAATTAACTCAGAAAATTCTGAAGAATCATAATAAGAAAATGTTGCAGAAAATGAGTCCAACTTAGAAAGTGACTGGTCTAAAAACTTGAACACCTTCTACTTTTGCAACTAATCCACTGCAGATTTCTGATGAACAACAAACTCCTGAGCGTATTGTTCTAATCGATGTACCCACATCTTCAGTACCTATCATGGACCCTAATGATTTAAGTACCTGTGTAGTGGTTCCTTTTAATCCTAAATTAGCAATAATTTATGATACTCCTGTTGATCAAGGAAACCTCCTTGCCTTCACTGAGAAGAAGTAATTGCAGAACATGCAACTAAGTCTACAGAAGACGTGGAACCAGTTGTGCTCACTAAACTCGCCATAAGTGAATGTGTTTTCTACTATCCCTCTTATTCTGAGCCTGAGGAAGATCCAATGCCCCTTTCCAAGCTATAAACCAGGGTTAAATAATGCCAAAAAGAAAGGCCAAGACTCCTCTAGCTCCACTACCTAAAGCAAACCCCAACTTTTTTTTAATTGAACCTGTAGGAGCAAAATGGATATTTCACAACAAACATTTACTAGAAGAAAAGGATGTGAGCCTAGAAGATTTCACCAGAGTTGGGGTGGTACAAGCACTAAGAAAGTTGGGTTTCTTGACAACTGCCAAGTTTGCTCAACAATACGTGAAGAGCATTGTGTTGGACTTCTATGCGCACTTGAAGAAGGACATTACCAACAAAGAATAGTCACTTTGATTTCAATCCATCATTATTTGGGACTTTTTTTGGGGGCCTTTGAATAAGAAGATTCCCAACGTTTTAACTAGAGGAGTTAGAACAACCTAGGGCAAAAAGCCTAGAATACCTTATTTAAGTTTAAGCAAGTTATATGTTGCTCTTCACAAGCTTGCAATCTACAATTGGATGCCTACATCACATGATACTTTAATTCAAAAAGCACTTGGTTACATTCTTTTTAAAGTTAGGGGTAAGCGTAAGAGTAAATCGAGTGAATTTTATTTTAATTAATCGAGTCAAATACAATAAAATTTAAATTGAATCAAGTAAAATTGTTCGAGTTAAATTAAAAAAGTTAAATATGTCAAATTTAAAGAATCATTATTTAACTTATTTAGGTCCAAAATTATTATTTTAGAAAAAATTTAAAATTTTAATTGTCTTTATATATTCTTTAAAATTATTTATAATTTTTGTAAAAATATAAAAATTTTAAAATTTTTGATATTTGTTTTTTTGTAATTTTTGTTGGGAGAGACCAATTTGATCATTTTCAAAATTGACAATGACGAAATGGGTATTTACATCAATTATTATTTGAATTATTCGAATTGTAAAATTCAACTCAACTCGAACTCGAAATGTGAATCACTTAACTCGAATAACTCGATTTGATTAACTCGAAATTTAAATTTTTTCAAATCAAATTGAGTTTTACCACTCCTATTTAAAGTTAGTAACTCTACAGGACATGCTTGTTACAGTTATGTGACTCAAATCCTGTCACTTGTTAAAGAAATAAAATAGAGAGGCAAAATAGAGTTGCCTCTGCGGTATGGATCATGTCACACAAGTTGAATCCGTATAGAACTATACTTTTTCTATTAGACATTGATTATAATATGGTTGTTTAATCCTTAAAAATGTATAGTCGAAAACCTCTTGTATTTTTATTTTTCAACATTAGTAAATTTCTCCTCCTCTATCCATACTTTTTTCCAAAAAGAAGTTTTTTAAAATATGTGTGTTCTTATTTTTATCTATTATTATTTTACGATCATTCTTATTGTCATTATCGACGTATAATATAACAATACTATTTTTATTCATATTACTAAAAATGTGAACTCAACTTCCATTTCCCTCATTGATTTACCAATTAATTATGGTATTAATATTTTTTTTATCAATTAAGCTTCCAATGTTGATATATTCTATCAATTTAATTTCGATTTAATTACTCACTTTCAAAACTAATATATATTAAATTGTTAAAGTATCAATTTGTTTAATATCGAAATTGAAAGGAGTGGAGAAGTGTTTTTACTAAATATATAAACACAAGTACAAGTGTTCTACAACAAGATTTTTATCGTGAATGCATATGTTGAAGAGCAGTAGTGAAGTCAGAAATTTTTTTTGTGAAGGTAATGATTAAATTGTATATTTTTATAATAGTAAATTATAAATTTATCATTTTAATAACTTATATTTTTATAATTTTTAAAAAATTAAATTAAATTTTTATTTTTTTGGGTCAAAATATAATTTCATCATTATTATTTTAAAATTTTATGAATTATAAAAAGTTCAAATTGAAAATTTACCGGGCCACCACTCTGTTAGTGGCTCCGCCACTGTTGAAGAGGGTGTTGTATTCTTCCGTTGGTAGATACTCAAACACGCAACGCAACCCATTTGTTTGCCACAAAATTGGAGAAAACAACACTGAATAAGATTCATTTGGGCCCCGCCTACACTAGAATCCCGCCAGCAATCAAATATAATGGTTAACAAAAATCCCAAGGAATTCCCTCTTTTTAGAAACTTGAAGATAATTTTTCCGGGAAAAAGAACTTGAAGATTTTCTCACAATCCAAACATTATTATTCTTTCATTCCAGTCACTCACCGAATAATGGAGCCTCTCTGCCCGAATTTTGATCTCCTAAAATCCTCTTCAGTTCCCCTCTTTTCACATCGCTTGTCGTCCATAAATCGCGGCATTAGCAAAAGGTCGAGTGCGTCATTTCCCTGTGTTTCTTCTTATAATCGAAACTGTAATCCTCAGGCATCGGTTAAAACAGAGGCCCCTACGCAACAACAACCCACCGGTCATGACTTGATCAAGTCGTTAACAAAAGGGTTTGTTGGTTTCGCCGCTGCGGCCACGGCTCTGGCCTCCGTTTGTAGTGATTCGCCGGCTTTTGCTGAGTCCCTCACAGTTGCTTTCCCTGTTTCCCGCGCTCAAGAGGTGACTCGCTTTTCTAGTTTTTATTGTTCGACGTAATTTTAAAAATTGAATTTAGTTCTTAAATTACTGATTGATTGAAGGTTTTTGTGCTAGGTAAACACAGTGCAGAGAACTCTTGTGGAAGCTTGGGGACTGATAAGAGAAACATTTGTTGACCCAACGTTTAATCATCAAGGTAATTGGGTTGTTTCCATTCACCATTTCTTTTCTTTTTTCTCCGAAATGAGGCAATTGCGGTTTATTGTTATTATGAGTAGTTCAGTATTTTTTGGGTTAAAATCTGCTTCTAGCCCAACTACTTGTATAAAATTTGAAAATTTAAAAGTTAAAAATTCAATATTCTAACTTTTTTTAATTTAAAAATTCTAGTTTAATCATTTTTTAGTGGATAGATCTTGTCAAATTTGTCATTTTAATATATTTATTTTTTCAATCATATATCACATCATTTGAGAACAGTTTAATCAAAATTTTAAATTAATAAATTTTGACAGAAAATACTTATGATTTTCATGATCCTAATGAAATTTTTAAATAAAAAAATAAAAAATGCATAAAAATCTAATCTCAAATTTTATTTAAGTACAATAAATATGACATATTTTAAAATTTTTTTATACATGATAGTATTTTATTTTAAATGATTTTATCATTAAAAATGAAAAAATAAAGTAAGCACTCAATTTTTATTTACCACTGTTTCGTAATTAACCTTCCATCAAATAAATTTTTACAGTCAACGCTGACTTGGAAAGCTGATATGGTCTATGACGTGGCTGAAATTGAGAAAAAATTTTATTTCCTGAAAAATAAAATGTTAATTTAGGAAAAAATTGAATGTTAAGTTTTTATTTGGATGCTTTATGAGCTTATTTAAAATACTAATTAAAAGTTAATGGCTCTTTTGATGCAGTGAAAATATATGACTTTACCCAAGTGGTAAAATTTAAAGGCTTTTAGGTTATTTTAGCCAAAAGAATATATATTATACATATATCATGGTTTTAGTTTTACATGTTAGAACCTAGGAAGGCTGGACAAGTAATACAAACACTGCAACCATGGGATTTCAGAAAAATTAGACATGGTTACAGCAAAATACGGCAATAAAATAGAATTTTCACATTATAATATACAATAAAAATATCAATTTGATTTTTTTCAATTAAATATTTGCATACAAATAATTTTAATTTAACTATTTGAACCTTAATATATTAAACTAAAGGACTATGATTAGGTACATGTGTTCTTTGATTTATATTTAAAAATTTCAAAAATAAATAAATGAATATATGTCATCATCTTAATTTTATTTATAAAAAAAAAATCCATACGTTCAGATATGTTTATCGTGTCTTAACCATATTTTGATTATATTTTACTTTACTTCTTATATTTTTGATGTGGCCTACGCTATAAAATAGTGCTATATTGCTATTCAGTTGTTCATAATAATCAATTAATGTTCCATAAATGCTTTGCTATCCAAGTTGTGTTGGACTTAAACCAGAAAGGAAATGCTGTTGAAGTTTGAATCTAATATCATCATCTGCAATCGTGTCCAAGTATTCAGGTGCCATGAAAAGTTAAAAGTCATAGGATTGAGATTCTTAGGCTTTCAAATTCCTCGTGGATGATTAGATTTTCACAAACGATTTGGAAAGGAGTGGACATAGTATTATGTTTATTTGCCTGTTCTTCTATTACTTAGGAACTAAAGAACTAAGTATGATGAGTAAATAAATTCTTGAGAATTACTCCATTGCAGACTGGGATTTGAAGTTGCAGCAAACAATGGTGGAAATGTTTCCCTTGAAGTCGGCTGATGCCGCATATGGTAAAATCAGAGGAATGCTTTCAACTCTTGGAGATCCCTTCACTCGGATTATCAGTCCAAAGGTATCACAATCAGCTTCCTGTGACTTGTGTGAATTGTGCTTAGCTTTAGCTAGGATAAATTTATACGATATTGACACTACAACATATTACATATGGTAAATTATGATGCGGCTGCTACTCATTTGTTACATTTCACCTTGCCAAGTTACTAGTTGCCATTAAGGGCATTTGGATCGCGTTATCTATATGATTGGTAAGAATGTAAGATTCTATCATCATATATTATTGATTCAACAATTTTTCATTAAGTCAGTAAAATAACATTACCAACAATGTCAAAATTTGGTAATATAGCTGTAATCTCAACATATCACATTTTAGGATAATCTTATGTTTAGTAATGTGAGATTTGTGACAATTTTATCCACGTTTAGTGAACTTGATTCATTTTCACTAAACCATAACGAAATAGTAACAAGTACTAATAAATCAAACTTTTTAGTTCTTTGATATATTCTCTCAAGTGAGTTATTATTATCGTGTTATTATTTGAAGAAACTTAACATCTTGTCTATTATATTACATTTTCTCGATTACCTTACCTTAATTATTTAATAATTATTATTTTAAGTTGAGGAAGTTTAACATTTTTATGTTATTATTGGTACTATCTATATTTTTTTTCCTATTTTCATAGTTAACTTTCACGCTAAGTATAATTTAATAACTTTTCTTATACTTATTTATGATCAAGGATAAAACATACTATTAGCTTGTCTTATATTCTCTCAATCAAACAAAATATCTTACATTCCAACCCATTGAACAAGAAAATTTAAGGGTAAAAGTAATGTGATAGGTAATCCAAATAGGAAGTGATCCTAATCCAAATTCCCCTCGGCGTTACTCAATCTATGTGATTATAGTTTTTTTTCTTTTTTGATTGATGAATCTACATCAAAGGATTACTATACCATTCTATCTAACACAATTTCGCTTTCAGGAGTACCAAAGTTTTAGAATTGGAAGTGATGGGAATTTGCAAGGAATTGGTCTATTCATAACTGTCGAACCAAAAACTGGTCATTTGGTGAGTGCAGAAATCTAATCTTACAATGCCAACCTGCTGTAGTAGCTCCGGAAAAATCTAGTTGACAAGGAATTTAAATTAGTTCATAAACGATAATGGATTGGATATGAAAAGCTTTCCTTAATGATTACTGTAAACTTATTAGCACAATTTTCTTCCCAGAATGTTTTCAATTTTTATTGACACAAATGAATGCTTTCTTCCTTCTATTGAAATTTGATAGTCAATCGTATGTCTGTTAAGATGTTTCTTTTTTTGGGCATTTATCATAAGTTTCTTCCCATAAGATGTTTCAATCTTGTCTGTCATAATTTATTCAAACCATGCAGGTTGTTTTGTCATGCGTAGAGGGTAGCCCAGCTGCTCGTGCTGGTATACATGATGGAGATGAGTTGATTGAGATTAATGGTATGCATGTTATTAAGCCTTTGACCTTGCCCCTACCAGGGTTACATATTATGGTTTTCTTAATATATCGTGACTGAATTTATGTGGGACTGTTTTTGCTTTATCAATTCAAATCTAGAAATACATTTCTTTCTTGGATATGTCCTTTTCCAAATATTGTTCTTCTGTTAAATTTAACTCTGCTTAACTTTGCATGCTATTCTCGAGGTTTCAGGGCAGAGACTTGATGGTGTTGATAGTGAAGCAGCAGCCCAGAGGCTTAGAGGGAAAGCCGGAACATCGGTTACAGTAAAGCTCCACAGAGTAATTATCCATTCTGATTTTCTGTAATGTAAACGAATACTAAGTTTTCTTCAGTAACCTGCATACAATATGATCATTTTTATCTTGACCGGACATGTATTGATTTAAGATCAGGCTTTCTTTAAATTCATTAACCTAAGATCAGAGATAGACATGTTCAATTTGTGCATCCATTTCGAAACATTGAGTGAATTAAAGAGAGTTGCAATGTTGTATCCCTTTGTCACGAACTAGTAGTTATAATCTCTATGCATTCATAGCAAATCTAATATAACCCTGCTTCAGAAGCCTGATTCTTAAGAATCTCCTCAGTATGTGGAAGATGGAAATTAAATTTTACTTGGTTGAACTTTAGTGCATAACCTGTCTCACAAAAGAAAGCAATATAGCATTGTGCAAGTGTCATAAGTGTTTGCATCTCTTTTTTTAATAAGATTATATGTTTCATTTAACTCTTGAGTTCTTTTCTTTTGGGTATTACTTTTTCTAGCCAAAGGATTAGGCCAGATGTAGAAACATTGTTGGTTCTCCTAATGTTATTATGCTTAACAAAACTGATGTTTTGGTCTCCAGGGAAATGGTTCAGGAAGTGGTTCTAGTATCAAAGAGGTAACTAACCGCTCAATATTCATCATGCTGGCAAAGCTATGGTGTTTATTAAGGTCCTTGTGGTTGTTGCTTTTCTTTCTTTATAAATATCATTTTCAGAAAAGTTCAAATTTGATACTAAAACCAAGTTCATATATGACTAAAAATGGCTACTTCTTTGAAAATATTGTTTGCTTTGGGGCTTAAATGTGTTTCTTTTTTCTTTTTTTTTTTGGCTTCTAGAAGAAAAGTAACAGCCACACGCAACCTCTTGTTTTTGTTTATAGTTTTACTGCTGTTGATTTTCTTCACAACGGATAGAAAGGAAAGTTGAAAATTATCTACAATAAGCAAGCATTTATGCATACAGCACCAGATTATAGGTATAATGGAATTCTTTTATATAGTTTCTATCTGTTAATTTTGAAACATGGCTCTTTACTTGAAGGTCAAACTACCTCGTGAGTTAATTAGGCTTTCACCAATATCCAGTACCGTCATCCCTCATAGAACCCCAGATGGCCGTCTAACAAAGACTGGTTATGTGAAGCTGTCAACATTCTCACAGGTATTAACCAATTAACTGTGCTCTTTTTGTCATGAAAAAAGGAGTGTGAAAGTAATGGTCTTGTAACCATTGACTTGTGATCTTATATTTTACCACCAGATGGGTTAATAAGAACTTCTTTGACAGACTGCTGCTACAGAAATGAAGAATACAATCCATGAGATGGAGAACCTCGGTGTACAATCGTACATACTGGATTTGCGGAACAACCCGGTGATTTTCCACTACTATTTTTCTGGATTGAATATATTTTTGATGGAGTTTCTGTCCTTAAATTTCTTCTCTTAAATCACTGTGCAGGGAGGTCTAGTGAAAGTTGGACTTGATGTTGCTAAGATATGGCTAGATGGGAATGAGACTCTTGTGAACACAGTTGACCGTGATGGGCATATGTCACCCATCAACATGGCCAATGGCCATGCTCTAACGCATGATCCTCTTGTTGTTCTTGTGAGTGTCTTGATATTTAAATTTTTCCTGACAGGAATAATTCTTATTTTTCCTGTTCCTTTTGTGTGAGTGCACGTGTGCGTCTTTACGTAAGTTCTCAGACGGTTTATCTCTTGTAGTCCTATAATTCATGGCTTAGCTGGAGTGCTGGTGCAGCCATTCTTGTCACCATGCAAATTTTGTTGGAACATGCATACATTCTCGTCTAATATCGAGTTTACATTGTTGATCAGACCCAAAATCCCTCTATTCATGTTCTACCAACTACTAACTACTGATGGAAAACGTAACCTAGATCAAGATAACATTTCTCATGCACAAATCTTTTTACTAGTTCATATGTTAGTAGACAGGTCAGCCAGGATATGATAAAAATTTTAATATGTAGCTTCTCAGTTCATATCGGCCAATATTGAACTAGTTTATCTTTGTTCTTAGTTTAAGGATCTATTAGGGTAATGTTTTCTCAACATGGAAAGTATTTTTATTATTTGTAATAGGTGAACGAGGGAAGTGCGAGTGCAAGTGAGATTTTGGCAGGTGCACTACACGACAATGGTCGAGCTATCCTTGTTGGCCACAAGACTTTTGGTAAAGGGAAAATTCAGGTAAGTTTAATGTTCAGTTGTTTTATGCTAATTCATCTTTCCATAGCAAAATCTTATTGTTTTCCATCCAAAACATTGGGACTGAGCGCCATTGGTGCATGTTATGCAATTCACTTTGGCAACATAAATGCTATTTACGTGAATGCCTTTGTCAACAGCATCAGATGGATCACATCCAACTGTTTCCCAGCAACATTAAATGAAGCCTTAATCGTTCAAAGCTTTATTCGACATAATTGCTGAATGATTTTCGGTCGGTGCAGAGTATCACGGAGCTACATGATGGATCTGCTCTTTTCGTAACGGTTGCAAAGTATCTATCACCTGCTCTTCATGACATAGATCAGGTTGGCATAACGCCTGATGTACAGTGCACGACGGAGATGCTGAATTCACCGAAGGAAACATTGAAGGGAAAAAGCTCGGTTTCATCTCTGGAAGCTGATTCATGCATTATGGTGGCAGAGCATGAGTTGGACATTCAAGAATCCAAAGGTACAGCTTCTTGAAACACATGATTCTGCAGAACCAAACATTTAGATCCTAGAAGCAAGATGTGTATATATATATATCAAAAGTTAGAACATAAACTCCATGCTCTACTCAACTATCAATTAGTACAGTCAACGTAAGTTGTATATCAGGACTTTAGAGTGTTAGAACTACACATTAAGAGCCTGTCTCAAATGCTGTGGAAAGTAACAAACAATTGCAGATGATTTGTATGAATAATTCATCATTTTATTTATTGGAAAAAAAATATCTTAGAAGTACTATGCTTTTATTCATTGATTGTTGTGATCTTTGTGATTATTAGTGAAGTATAGAGTAATCCATAAGGTACATCAACCAATGCCTTGATGCCAACCTATAAAATATGTGATTATCAAATTTTTTTATTTTTTTATCTATAAAATCCGTCATTTTAATAAAATTTTAGAATGATTTTTAAAAAAAATTATGATTATCAATTTTTTTTTCCAATTCCGATTTTAAAAAATATTTCAATTTTGAATTAAATAAATTGTTACATCTTAAAATTAGTTATATTCCTTTTAATAACTCGGGAAAATAAGAAAGTTTTTAGTAAAAACACTTGTCTAGGCCCTTTTAATTTTGATATTGAGTAAATTAATTCATTTAAAAAAATTAGAGCAATTTAATTTGGCAATTTTAAAAATGAGCAGCTAAATACAATTAATCTTGACACAACCTGTGTGGTAGTCTACGTGTACCAATTTGGTTCGATTTTTTTGAGAGAGATCACATGCCATGATTAATTGTCTTTGAATGCTCACTTTTGAAACTAACAATAATTAAATATTTTCAATTTTTTTAGAGAAATCAATTTGCTCAATATCGATATATAGGAGAGGTCTTTTTACCAAAAGCACTTTTAATAATATTTTCATTTTATATTAAATAGGATGTGTTTTGCAATTAGGAATAACAGTAGAGTGAGACAGAGGTAGATGTTGCTAAATCCACTACTGCTCTACAGTTATACACTTTGCTTCACCACCCACCCCACTCCATTATAGATGTATAATATTGAAATTACTACCATCTCCATAGATGTTGGATGCATCCATCCCGTTCCACTTCAATTTAGTTTTTGTTATTTGTCTTACTATTTTCAATTTGTTACTTGTCTTACTATTTTCAATCTTTTTAAAATCAAGTAAATATTTAAATATAAAATATATTGATTTTTCTACAATATTTTATTACATTTTTATCATTTTAATAGTTATATATATAAATATAAAATAATAGTCCCATACAGTGGAGTTGGGCGGTACAAGCAATTATCATAATTATTTAATACTCATTTTCCAACAGAAAGTTTTACCGCGCCTGACATCCACTTTTTTTTTTAAAAAAAATACACCCATTTAAAATAGATCGATTTAAAATCCATCAAATAATTCGAATTTTACCATCTTTATTTACAATGAATAAGTATTTGATTGTCTCAGCATTTAAATCGAATCATAACATATGTTGAAAATATTGTAGTACTTTTATTTGAGAAAATCCACTATTTTTTTCTTTAACAAAAAGATAAACACAGAAATAATTTTATGCACTTAGAAAAAATTTTAAATAACAAAAAAAATAATATATGTCAATGAATTTTGTCAAAATTTTAAGGTTATGTGAGTTAAATAGATAGGACAAATTAATTGAATCGAGAATCAATTAAATTACTAATTTAAAATTTTAATTCGTTAAAATAAAATTTTATAAAAATCAATTCAACTAATAATTCATCCGTGCTTTCTATTTATTATTTCCTTCAATCTTTTAAATATTTTTATTAGTAGTTTAATTTTTAATAAACGAAGATATATTATAATCAATATATTTTCACTTTTTCATTTATAATCTCTTTAACTTGAAAAGCTTTTTAGAATTATTATTTTAATTTTTAATTATTTGGATTTAAAGGTTTTCAAATTTATATTTATTTAATATAATAATAAACATATATAATATAGATTAATTAAAATATTCAAATAATATGTCAATATTTTTTTATAATTTTAATTATGTATTAAATATTTAAATATGTTTTAAGTTCAATAATATAAAAAATAAATAAATGATTTGGCACAATGGAGCGGAGTTTTTAGACTTCAGGAGCAGAGTCAAGTGATTGACAAGTGTATTAAAAGGGTATATTCAAATATTTTAAAATAAATATTTGAAAAAAGATTGACACGTGTCAATTTTTTAAGGCTATTTGTGAAATAAAAAAAGTACATTAATACTAGTTAAAGTGGTGGAGCTAAGAGGGGAATGAAAATTTTTTCATTTAGACTTTTTATAATTTATAAAATTTTAAATTAGTAATAATAAAATTGTACTTTGGCCCTTCCAAAAAAATAAAAATTTGATTGAATCCTTTAAAAATTATAAAGATATAGTCTATTAAAATGGTGAAATTGCATTTTTACTATTGTAAAAATACAAAATTGAATTTCAGCCCCCCAAAAAATTTTTTCTGGCTCAACCACTAACTGGATCAAATACTCACGCTAAAAAAGATAACCTGATGTATTTAGTGCTTATTTTCTATCCCCTGTACAATTCACCTAATCGTGATTGTTGTGTTTACATTCAAATATATATTTTACCGTTGATTTTAATTTCACTACTGCAATATATGATTTTATTGTTTTTCAAACTCAAATTCTTATATTAGTGTAGAGTTTTAAGGAAAACATTAAAATCTACCGTTAGTCATTATATTATGTGTAAGGTATGGATTTAGTACTTATATTTTATGAATTTTAAAATTTCAACATTGATCAAACAATAATTGATAAATTCATTAAGTTGTGTTATTTCTAGAATATAACGTGACAATCATATTATCACATATATAATGTCATATAAGCTTGTTATTTCCATATATTACTCACAAAAAAGTCAAGTATGGATTTAAGTATCGTCGTGTGCATCAAAACTAAAATTTCGAAATTTGAAAATTAAAGGGACTAATAATGATCTAATTAGAAAATATAGACTAAATCTACAATTTTAAACATAGTACAATACTAACAACATAATTTAACTAAACGGATTTAACAACTACTATTCTTAAATTTCAAATTTTAAAAAGTAAAAGAGACTAAATTCATGGCTTAAGTAGAATACAAGGACTTATAACAGAATTTGACCAAGGGAAAATGCAAATTTTAATCCTAAAAACATGCAAAACCAAAGGTAAACCATTTATTAAGCCCACGAGGAACCGTTTCTTCCTTAAAATAGACATTAAAATTACCTATAAAATTCAACTCACCTCCATCGTTGTTCTTCAGACCTGCGAGAAAAACAAAAAACAAAAAGCAAAATCAATAAATTTTGTTTTTCGTCGCAGCAGGTCTCTCGACTCTCAGTCAGCTTACTATTCTTCAATACCATGGACGTGAAGAAGATCTCATGCGCCGTCATTGTGGCCGTCGCCGCCTCTATGAGCGAAGTCATGGCTGCTGGCGCTCCATCTCCAGCTCCAGCTTCAGCTCCAGGTGCAGCTTCAGCTTCAGCAGCTGCCCCAGGCCCAGACTCCAGCGTCGCAATCTCAACAATGCCTGTTCTTGGGTCCTTGGTTGGAGCCACCCTTGTTTCTTTCTTTGCCTACTATTTTCAGTAAGCCAGCAAGAATATACGAAAGCATGAAGTGTTGAAGAATAAAAAATGGGGGATTAATAAATGTAAAATATTACTCGGGGTTCAATCCATTTTTACCTGCTTTTCTTCTTTTTTTTGTTCATCACTTCATTTGTACGTTCATAAAAAAAAGTTGAATTCCATGTGATACTTTGCAATTGAAAAAAAAAAGTTATATATTTTAAATATCTCCAAACTATAACTCTTATTTTAAATTAATTTTTAATTATTAAAATGTTCTAATTACATCCTCAAATTATCAAAATTGATATCAATTTAGTTCTTTCATTATTAAAATATTTAATGTCAAATATTAAGTGGTGTAATTTAAAATGAAAATTTTAAAAGAAAGCAAAACATTACCACATAATCATTTTAAAAGTAAAATCTCAAAGAAAAAAAGTGTTTAAGAGAGTGAACGATAAAGTTTTTGTTCGTGGGTTATTTATCGCACACGGGAAGAGCTTGCGGAGCCACAGTAGGATTTGAAAAAGGAATTGATCGTGATTCGATGCTTAAGGTAGTAATCAATTTGATTACACTATATATATTGAAGGAATCAGGTGATGTTTAAAAAGTATTTTGTTTTCATTTTGTTTCAACTCATTTTATGACTAAAATATTTTTTATTAAAATTTAAATAGAGGCTTAAAAAGACTTTTTTTTTATAAAATTAGAAGGCTAAATAAATCATTATACCTATTAGGGATGGAATTAGTAGCTTAAGTAAGATGGTATGATACCAAGGGATATGATATCTATACACTGCCCCTATAAAAAATCTGTTTAATTACCATCTCATCTTATATCAATACCCATATATTAAGTATCGGTACCTAAAAGTAAAGCAACTTAAAAATTAAATTAAATCATCTTTATTTTCTTTTAATTAGCGTAACACCTCCAAATCAACAGTTTACATGACATGCATTATATCCAAATGCACTTCATTTGTCATGATTTCACATGCATTCATTCATTTTAAGAGCAATTTCATAAGCTTAAATATACCTAAATTACCACTTAGCTCATGATATACAATACTTTTAAGTCATAACACAACCAAGAAAGGTTCTTTAACACTTGCTAACTTAAGTATATGTCATAATAGAGTTTCTACAATACACACATCCAAATTATAATCAAGTAATCTTAAACAATTACACAAAAATAGTGGCTTAATCTCTTATGCAACTTGGAGGTTCTTGTCTCGTATCAATTGAAACATGCGCAAAAAATTTGAATTCCATACGTTAAGCATACATATAGGCTTAATGGTGCTCAAGAAAACTCTAAATTACCCTATTATGCAATCAAGTAAATATAAGACATATGTTATTGTTGATAGTGTCAATAAGGGAGGAGGTAAGGAGGAGAATGTGATGGTGCAAGGAAAACTAGTTCGTCTAAATAGGCGAAGAGCCGAATAAAGGAAGTAAGTGAGGAGGAGGTAGCAAAGGGGATTGAGTGTTAAAGAGTGCTTAAGGTTGTTGAAAGGCTAAAGGATCGATCCTTCATTTTTCTACAAGGTATTTATAGGGAGGAGGTCTCGTTCCCAGTGAGTTCACGTCACCAACAAATCTAGGACATGATGATCATCAGGTGGCAAGGCTGTTGTGCGTGGGTTTCCCTCGTGCATGGTACTGTTTTGATATTCCCTTGACTGTATGAGGTTGTTATGTCTAATACTTTGGAGGTGAGCAACACCAGCTAAAAGAGGGTAACCTGGAGGATGAGAAGTGTAAGCCCCCTTACCTGAGACTGTTGCCGGAGTTGAACATGAGACATTACTAAACTTATTTTAGCATTTAAACAAGTTCAAACAATTCTCGTAGTAAACTGTCCATCTGTATCACAGTCGCTAAAAAAATCATATCTCGAGTTACGAAACTAGAAATCAAATTTCGTAAATTTTTCCTGAAACTAGACTCATATATCTACTTACTAAGTTTTTTATAGAATTTTTGGCAAGGCCAATTAGTACAGTTTATTAGTTAAATTCTCCCCTGTTTCAGGGTTCGGCTACTCTAACCCCTGTGCACTACGAATCAAATTTCTTCCTGTACAGAGATCCAATGACCATTTCGTTTGTTTCTCTTAAAAATAGACTCAATAAGGAATCCATACATATAAATTTTGAGTCCTAATTATTTTTACACAATTTATGATGAATTTATAAAGTCAGAATAGGGAATCCAGAAATTTCTCTGACCCTGTTTCACAAAAACGTAAATATCTCATAAAATATAACTCTTTTACCTATTTTGTTTCTTCCACATGAAAATAGATTCATTAAGCTTCAATTCCATATTTTATTCATCATCTAATTCTATCTCTACTATTTTTAGTAATTTTTCAAACTCACGTCACTACTGCTGTGTGATTCTATTTTATTTTATGGATTTCCATAGATTAGTTAGCACATAAAGCATACGTGTTATCAAATATAATCTTGATTAGCCACTCCAATAGCTAATCATTCTCAAACATTTCCATGCCATCCATGAGCCATATCATAATATTATATACACAAAATGATTATAATGCTATACATGTCATATTCTCAAAATATACAAGTCATTATACCGAAATAGTTTGTTGATAGTGTGAGCGCGCCTCCGACCGTTCCCGATCTCCTAGCCGGCTTGACAAAACTACAAAGAATAGAGAGGAGGGAGTAAGCATAATTGCTTAGTAAGTTCACATGCAAATAGCAAGTAACATAACTATGCAATAATACAAAATCCACATTTGCATAATATCACCAAAGCATTCATATCATATTTCTCATTCATGATCCTACCATATTATTGTTATATTGAAGTCTCAACCCGAGGGTTAAAGTACATACCTGTACAAATTTTCTCATTCACCACACTTACCAACATGTCACTTTCGTTTTAGGTACTCACCTTATCCACTTAAAATTTACCCGTTGAACACATCGGAATATGATTCGAATACACGGATTTCATGCACATAAGTGCCATACCCGTAGCTAGACAAACTCAATAGCCTGCGGAAATTATATAGTCAAGCTACCATGTAACCCACCCATAAGTGAACTCGGACTCAACTCAACGAGCTCGGGCGTTCGCATCCATAAGTGAACTCGGACTCAACTCAACGAGTTCGGATGCCTAGTTACATCTCACGAACTCGAACTCAACTCAACGAGCTCGGAACTCAAATATCCTAGTGACATGTCACTTGTATTCTAATCTATTCCCAAGGTTCAAATAGGCTTTTTCCTCGATCACACATCTTTGCCGTCTTCCACAGAATATCGAAACCGATACTCGGTAGCAATTCATATTCAACAAGTAGCACACATAATTTGCATATTACCCAATAATAACCACAAAGCATAATATTTCATGATATTAATCATCATATCATATAAATAACATTAAATTACTTAAAATGAAAATTATGTTACTACATTTACACCTGAACTTACCTCGGTACAAAATAAAGAAATTTTGCAATTTAGTCCACAATCTTTTCCTTTCCCCGATCAAGGTCGATTCCACGTCTTTCTTGATGTAAAATAACACATTTAGCTGATTTAATACTCACATTTATCAAATAGTCCTTAACTCTAAGTTTGGAAAAATTACGATTTTGCCCCTAAACTTTTGCATATTTACACTTTTGCCCCTGAAGCTAAAAAATTAATTTTTTTTCCAAAATTATTATGTTTTATGACATGCTGATCATTTTTTTCTTCTATGGAAACATCAAATTCTCACTCTAACATGTAGTTATAAACATTAGGTATTTTTACCGATTATGTCATTTTACTCATTTTCACGTAAAATCGTTTAGCAAAAGTTATTTAACACAATTTAAAGCTTCATATTCTACCATAAAACATTAAAATAAACACATTTCACCTATATATATTTTTCCAAATATAAACCCTAGGTTAAATTATTGCTAGAATAAGCTAAATCAAGTAACCGGGACTCCAAAACGTAAAGAACATTAAAAACGGGGCTTGGAATCACTTACTATGGAGATTGGAAGCTTGAAACAAACCCTAGATATGGAGAACCCTTGAAATTTCGTCCTAATGAAGAAGATGGACATATTTTGCCATCTTTTTCCTTTTTTTTAATCTTTTAATTACCAAATGACTAAAATACCCTTCATTAAAAACTTTGGTTATTTCTACCTATGTATGTCCACTTTTGTCCATGAAAACCTAATGGTATAATTCCATTTAAGGACCTCTACTTCAATTATGCTCTTGAATTAAATCCTTTAACATCTAAAACTCATATTTATCAACTTTTGCAATTAAGTCCTAATAGGCAAATTAGACATGCAATTCATGAAATTTTCTATCGATATTCTAACACATGCATCTAATCACTCAATAAATTATAAAAATTAATCGAAATAAATTTTTCTACTTCAGAATTGTGGTTTCAAAACTACTATTCCGTTTAGGCCCTAATTCGGGATATCACAAGATGCTTGAGTGATTGATCAACTAGTAACCAATTGAGCGGTAGAGAACTGTTCAAGCACTTAGGTGGAGAATATACCAAGTATTGTATAGGTCGGGAAATAAGCAAAGGATCATTCCATATATGTCTTCTTGTGGTCTCATGTGTCTCTTCTAGATAGGAAGTATAACATTTATCATGTTCACCATTATATGTAAGAAAAGGGTTAATCTAGATATTCAAAATAATTCATCCATCACACCAATGGCTCATGAGATTAAACATAGTCCTCCATCACACCAATTAACATATATAACATGAATCATATGTCCTCCATCACACCAATTATGCATATAGTGCAATAAAGCAAATATGTAAACATCAATCTCTTGCTTTATCAGTATACTATAATACACAATGCTACTAAAGTTTTGTTAGCATACCAATTATATCCAAATTTATTCATAGTGGTTTACTAGAGAATTTTCAAAAACTGGTTACACATATGCACACATGGCACAATATTCAATTTCATAATTCAAATATCATACTTAAGTTCAATCAAATTGCACATAATACAAATTTAACTTAGGGTCCATTTATTTACATGTAAAAGGCTTTACGGAAAATGTTTTCTACATTTTTTTGTGTTTGTTTCACAAAAAATAGTTTGGTCAACGGAAAATAAGTCATTTTTCTTGTAAAATGACTTACCCTTTTGAAAAGCGCAAGTTATTTTTCGGAAAAGAGCTCCTCTATAAATAATTTTATTTTTATATAAAAAATTAACTTAAATCAAGCTTAATATTCTTATATTAATAAGAATTTTTATTTTTATTTTTAAAAATATTAAAATATTAATATAAAATATTATATTTTTCAATATAATTAAACATACCTATTTAATTATTTATATTTAGTCATATAATAAATTATTAATATAATTAATATAATTTATTATTTTAATAAATATTTCACTTTTATTTAATAATAAATTTTAAAAATAATAATTTTAGATAATATTCATCACATATTATTGAAAATATTCAATATTAATATTTTAATAATAAATATTTATTACAATTATAAATATATTAATAATAAATATTTTGTAGTATAAAGGTTAAAATATGTCATAAGTCTCTATGTACTCTTCACAAATTTGCAATTTAGTCTTTGTACTTTTATTTTCAAGAATTTAGCCTCTGTTCTTTTCATATTTGAAAATCAAGTCCAATTGTTGACATTGTTAATTTTTTTTGTCAATTTTGTTGATATCACATTTTTAAATAAAAAATGCTCACTTGGTAATCATGCAACTAAAAAATGAGGTTATAATGAACCTGAATTTAACAAAATATTTTTAATATATGTAAAAAAAATATAAAATATAAAATATTTTTAAAAAATCTGTCAAATAAAAGAAAATAATTTACACAGATTTATCCAAACACCAAAAAATATTAACTTTTTAAAAAAAGTAAATCATTTTTTTTCAGTAAAACAAATGGAGCCTTAAATATCAATCACACCATTTCTTAAATGTCAATATAACATCATGCTTCATAGTTTCCATTATTTGTCCATTCAATGTAACAATTCATTATATCATCGTACCGTTTCAATTCAATATATTCAATATGCACAAGTGGGAATTAGAGGTCTCCATAGATCGGGTCGAGTTGAGCTCGGGCTAAAAAACCTTACCCAAGGTTCAGTCTATTTTCTAAACGGGTCTTTTTTTTATTGTCCAAATCTATTTTTTAAGTTTATATTCTTACTCAAACTCTCATACTTTTCGAACAAGTTTAGTAGAACCAATAGTTAACTTCTTTTGTAACTAAAAATAAAGAAGACATAACTTATAATATATATTTTTATATATTTATAAAAAAAAGGTATTTAAGTAAATTCCCATTTGGTTTCATGTAAGGGTTTAATTGAAAATTAAAAATTTAACTTTTTAAAGATGATGCATGTCAATATCAATCCTCAAAACATGCAAAACCACACATAAGCCTATTTTTAAGCTAATGAGAAACCAGTTGTTGCTTAAAATAGACATGAATTTCCCGTATAAAATGCACCTCACCTTCATCCTTGTTCTTCAGACCTGCGTGAAGAACAATAACATATAAACATATAAAGAAAACAAAATTAATAAATTTTGTTTTCCATCTCGCAGAAGGTCTCTCGACTCTCACTAAGCCTATTCTTCAATACCATGGACATGAAGAAGATCTCCTGCGCCGTCATTGTCGCTGCCGCCTCTATGAGCGCGGTCCTGGCTGCTGGCTCCGCTCCAGCTCCAGCTCCAGCTTCAGCTCCAGGTGCAGCTTCAGCTTCAGCTTCAGCAGCTGCCCCAGGCCCAGACTCCAACGTCGCAACCTCAACAATGCCTGTTCTTGGGTCCTTGGTTGGAGCCACCCTTGTTTCTTTCTTTTCCTACTATTTGCAGTAAGCCAGCAAAAATCTACGAAACCATGAAGTATTGAAGAATCAAAAAAGGTGAATGAATAAATGTAAAATATTACTCGGGGTTCAATCCATTTTACTTGCTTTCCTCTTCCCTTTTTTTTTGGTTCATCACTTCATTTGTACGTTTATTAAAAAAAAATTGAATTCCATGTGATACTTTGCACCCAAAAAAAATTTACTTTTGTTCGTTTATATATTTCGAAAATGTTGGCCATTGGAGATTATGTTTATATCGATATTATATTAAATATTAAATATTAAAAATTTTGATGTTACATTTAGAGAAAATAAATGAAAAAAAAGCGATTAAAAAATTATTGTTGAATAAATAATTAATTTCGATATGATACAAAAACATGAAACAGAACATATATTCAGTAAATACAAAAATAGCGAAATAGATATTTCCAACAACGATTTTACTAAAAAATTTGTAAAATATAAATAAAATAATAAGAAATTGTTTAAATTATAATGAAAATATAATTAAAGAAATCGTTTAATCATAATTTAAATTATAATGAAAATACAATTAAAGAGAATATAAAGTGTAATTCAATAGTTTTTTTAGTAAGAAAAAAAATTTTAAAATAATAAGATATTATTTATTTATTTATAAATTTGAATATGATGAGCTTTTGCAACTCGTGAAAAGAAAAAAATGTTTAAAGAATTTATTATAAAAATTAATGATTTTATTTAAATTATTTTTGTCCATCGTATTTTACATATTTCTATTTTTTTATTTAATTTCTTTTATATGAGTGTAGCATCAGATTAATGCACTTCAGTATATTTTGAACCCACATCCTTTTACACTAATAACAACAAAGCAATGCCAACTGAGCTGAGACTCAATAAACTACTCCATTTAATTTTTTTTAAAAGGCATGACTATCAATCAACTGAGACTCAATCAACATTTTATTTGGTGATTGTGTGCATAATTCGGTTTTAACCAAATTAAACGATCGAATCAAATTATTTCGATTAATCAGTTAGTCGCTGAATCTATTAAGGGTTTTTTAAAATTTTAGTTAACTACTAATCAGTTGGTCACTAAATTAATTGATTAACTAAAATTATTAATAATAAAATATTATAGGCCTAATATATTAGATGTGTCCAAGGTATTATGTAGGTATTATGTAAGGTTGAAATAAAAAAAAGTTAAAGAAGGAGCTTAAAATCAATTATATTTATTCAAATTATTATAATGGACTTTAAATCATAATAGATTTATATATTTTTAAATAAAAAATTAAAAGAAATAAGCACTGTTTATTTCATCATTAGCACCACTTGACATCAGAACATCTTCTATTTTTCTTGACTTCTTTTTTTTTTCATTTCATCACTCGAGTTTTAAATTTTCTTGTTTTTAAAGTTGTATTTTTTCATGTTTCAAATTTATTTAAACAAAACAAAAATTTTTATAAAATTTTGGTTAATTCAGTTAACCGCCTGAAATAATCGAAATTATTCAGTCGATTAAAAGATTTTGAAAAATTTTCGATTCGATTAACGGTTAAAATTTTTATGATTTTAATTAATTAAATTAATAGTAATTCAATTTGAATATTAAACAAATGGACCGTTTGAACACCCCTATTTGGCATTGCTTAGAGGGATTTTATTCCTTTAAATGGAAGTCTGTTGAGAAAAGGATTCCGCTAGCTAGACTCTCTTTGTGCTAGATATGGCAAAATTGTGACTCTCGTTGATGCGTTGTTGCACTATTCGAAAGCTGTCGAAATTAGGCAATTAGCTGGATTAGATTTTTCTAATCTCACTGTGTTGAACTTGCTTGTTTTGCTTTTTGATTCGATGGATAGTGCCATGAGGAACAAGTTGCAAATGACGCTATGGAGCATTTGGTTTTCCCGAAACATGTTTTGTTGGAAGAATGAATCTGTGGCAGCGGCTGCCGTTTTATCTTTTGGCATATCCCATTGCAAGACTGGTTAAGCGCAAATTCGATAAAGTACAAGGTGTTGTTGGCCATCTGAGCATTGTAGCTGGTGACCACCGATGTAGTGAATGCCGGCGGTGGATGAAACCGCCTGAGATTTCAACCATGTAACGTAGATGCAACAAGTTTTGGGGTGGACCAATTGACTAGTTTTGCAGCTGTAGTGAGGGATTCTAATGGATTTTTTGTTAAGGGCCTTACAGGTCATCACCGAGCCAACTTGGAGCCTAAGCTAGTTGAAGCTTTTGCGATCCGGGAAGCTCTTTCTTGGTTGAAGGCTCTTCGTATGGACGGTGTCATGGTTGAAAGTGACTATCTTCAAGTGATTTCGGCTTTGAAACAAGTGGATAAAGATGTCTATGATTTAGCCTTTTGTTTGTCGAATGCGAAAGGAAGCTAATAGGGTAGCTCATTTATTTACGAGAGTAGCCTTATCTTATGCTTCCTACTCTTTAATTGGAAAATCCTCTTAGTTCTTTCTCTGTTTCAATCCACAATGCTATGTTTAATCTTGACGTTAAGATTAGGTGTATGAGATAAACCTGTTGGCTTGACATTTAATTTTTGTCATCTTTTTGATTGATTTATGTTCTAGAATTAGTGGAGTGAAATTACTTACTTAAAAAAGATTAATGATTTTTTTAGAAGAAAGTAATGATATTTTTTTATTAACATATGTCCTTATATTTTTCATATATTTGGAAAAATCCCTTATTTTTATTTTGAAGAATTTAATCTCTCTATTTTTCGAATTAAAAAATACAAATCCAATTGTTAACCCCACAACATATATGTTTTGTCAAATGTTTATGAAGCGAATATTTTTTTAATTTAATTTTTTTCTAATGCCACACTTACAAAACATGAGATCACTTCAAAATATTTGTTTAAACCAATCTCAAAGAACTTCAAATCAGAAACAAAGCTAAAATTTGCCAAAATATATAGAGATTAAATTTCTTGAAAATAAAAGATAGATTAAATTCTAAATTTAAAAAAGTATAAAGACTTAAAACATATTTTAACTTTTTATTGAGATAATAATTTTAAGTGATTCTTTTAGAGGTGATTTTTGAAAGAATGATTTAAATTATTTTATTTAAATATATTATATGAAAACTATAAAAAGCAAAGTACTATTAATTTTTTTTGTTATTTTTTTAATTAGATTAATCATCGATTAATTCATAATAATATTTTACTCGAGGGTTTATGGCACTAATTTAATTGAATAAAAATAAAAAAATAAAAATTAAATAAAACAAGAATAAAGATAACAATGTAATTACAATTTTTTTTACTTTATACTCTTAAAAAAATTACCCACTAATCTCACTTAAAAATCTTAATTAAACCAATCATTCAAATATCTCCTCATCCTTTAAAATAAAAAATGTCATAATTCTTTTTTTTAAAATTATTTTACTCTTTAATTAAATTTTCATTTTTTTAGTAGTTGAATTAGCATTTTTTGTCAAATCACCTCAAAATAAATTAAAAAATCAATGTCTGTCAACTTTGCTAATGTGACGTACAAATAGGTGACATGTCAGTATTTAATTAATTTTTTAAAATTTAAAATATTAAAATATATATTTTATATTTTTAAAATAATTTTAATGATTTTAATTTTTAAAAATAAATTTTATATTTTTTGAATGTT
This sequence comes from Gossypium hirsutum, assembly GCF_007990345.1. Lineage (NCBI taxonomy): Eukaryota > Viridiplantae > Streptophyta > Magnoliopsida > Malvales > Malvaceae > Gossypium > Gossypium hirsutum. The sequence goes on along the minus strand of NC_053424.1, from coordinate 114,682,914 downwards.
TAAAATTTTTAAAAATTAATTAAATGTTGACGTGTGGTATCCACGTGGCAATCCACTTATATGCCACGTCAATATAAGTTAAAAACAATTAACTTTTCCATCTATTTTGTAGTAATTTGACAAATACTAAAGTTTTAATAAATTCTTGCCAATATCCGCACCAAGAAATTAAAAATATAAATCCAATAGCCCAAACAAGATGTCTAAAAACATCCACACCCAAACTAATAAACTATTCATACCAAATGGATTATAACCATTGATAAGTTATGAAGAGTTTAACCATAGATAATCTCCTAATCATCCCATCAAATAAGGTGAAAGATTTATTAAACTGTGAGATATTATCCTGTCATAATGTGATGTGCTTCCAATGCCAATAAAAAGTAATCCATACAATGGTATTTAACATCCAAAAAATTATCAAATAAAATAAAATGCATCCCATGCCGAAATATCACCCCCCTGAATAACTAAAAAATAATAATAATAAAACAAAAACTGATATTTTTAATAATATTTATTATTTTTCAGCTTTGGCCATCAATTTCGGCCCTAAAAACATGCAAAACCAAACAAAAACCAGATTTGAAGCTCACAAGAAACCACTTCTTCCTTAAAATAGACATTCATTTTACGTATAAATATCAACTCACTTCAACCATTGTTCTTCAGGCCTTTGAGAAAAGCAAAATAAAAACACAATAAATTTTGTTTTTTTCATCACATCAGGTCTCTTTACTCTCACTAACCTTTATTCTTCAATACCATGGACATGAAGAAGATCTCATGCGCCGTCATTGTCGCCGCCGCCTCTATGAGCGAGGTCCTGGCTGCTGGCGCCGCTCCAGCTCCATCTCCAGCTTCAGCTCCAGCTGCAGCTGCAGCTTCAGCTTCAGCTTCAGCATCTGCCCCAGGCCCAGATTCCAGCGTCGCAATCTCAACAATGCCTGTTATTGAGTCCTTGGTTGGAGCTACACTCGTTTCTTTCTTTGCCTACTTTTTACAGTAAGCCACAGCAAAAAAATGGATGAAACCATGAAGTATTGAAGAATCAAAAAAAGAAATGGTGGATTAATAAATGTAAAAATATTACTTGGCGTTCATTCCATTGAAGATGCTTTCTTTCTTTTTTTTCATTGTTGAAGATGGCTTTCTTCACTTTACTTGTTTGTACGTTTATGATACATGTTTGAATTCCAAGTGATAGTTTGCACTACAAATAAATGATTGTTTGATAGATATGGTAATTTAGGTTATGATATAAAAAAAAACACAACAATAACAAAAACCCATTTAATAAATATGAAAGAAATGTAATAACTATGTGAATTCACATTCCTTCTATAATTCCTACTATTATAGATAGCGACTTCTATTATAGATAGCGATCAGGTCGAGTCGAGGATCCCAAATTGACAGATAGAAATATATTTTCAGAAAAAATCTGGCTTTCAGATATTGCATATGCTTAAATCGACATTTCTGCTTTGGAACAATAAAAGGTCACCAGTGTAGTTATTATTCCATAGAAATCCCCTAAAATATAGTTTCTCGAGTTTCTTTCTCTTCAAGCAAACCAGAAGAAATACACACTTCATGTCAAAACATATATTTAAGAAGGAAAAAAAGAAAACATTTTCTCGCAACGATGAATAAATTATGGCTCCAACCAATTCATGAAAGTTAGGTTGCACCGGTGAACTTCTGGGCAGCCATGAGACTCTTTGTTAACCAAATTGCTGTTTCTCTTGACGACACAACTTCTTCTCCAAACGGTCGCAGCACACCAGCAAGCTCGTCGATTTTGTCTTGTTTAAGAAGCTGGGCACATAGTTCAAGCAGAGACTCCAATGCATCAGCTCTTTCCTGGCTCGGATTCTCCCACACACTCTTAATTTCGTCACCGCTCATGGCTGTCAGTTTACTCAGTAACGAAACATCACTTGCCGTCAAGTAAACCGGTTGTGCACTATCTTTTGTATTATTCTTGGATGCTGCTCCTGCTTCACCTGCACTTGGATGCACAGCATTACTTTCAGATGACAAATAGCTTGTGTCAGCACCTTCTGTTGTTGCATTATGACTACATGTTTTAGTTGACGAGCATATTCGATCAACATCAGTCTCATAAATAGTAGATGATGAACTTCCGTCATCACGATTGTTAACATTAATGGAAGACAATTAATAATGGTTGCCATTAACATTAATGGGAGACAATCAATAATGACAACCACCAACTTTGGAAAAGTGGCATGGGATAATTTTTTTTGGTCCTTGAGATAATGGGCTATTTATTGTTTGGTCCTTAAACCTCAACTATAAATAGGCCTTCTCATTTCTCATTTCAATTCATCCCAACCAATCTTTCTCTCTTAGTTTTCTCTCTTCTCCCATTTGAGAATTCTCAAGGAATTCTATTTGTTTGTAATATTTTGAAGATAGTAAAGTTATCATCTGGTGTTAGTACCCGAGGACGTAGGTATAATTTACCGAACCTCGTTAAAACTCTTGTGTTCTTTCTTGTCCTATTTTTCTTTCAATATTTGAGGGTATAATAGTAGTATTTAATTGTGCTATTAAATTACTATAGAAGGGATATTCTGACTAAAGAAAGACTTGGTATTTAAGAGATCCATGTGATCCACTTCTCTTCCTTGGGAATTGAACTTTGTGTGATTTTTTAGTACAATAATTTACACGCTTCCGACCCTATTGGAACAACAAGTGGTATCAAGAGCCGAAGGTTAATCGTAGTATGCTCTGTGGTTGCAGTTTAAACTGATCTTCCACATCAGAAAAGATTCCTTAGGTATATTGAAAGATTATGGAGAAAACGGTCGGTGTAGGAGCTTCAACATCGTCCATGTGGACAAGACCGACAATTGCAAATGCAAGATTGGCCGTGGAGATCTTTGATGGCACGGGCCATTTTGGTATGTGGCAAAGTGAGGTTCTAGATGCCCTTTTTCAGTAGGGTCTAGACATTGCCATTGATGAAGAGAAACCAGATGATGTACAGGAGAAAGATTGGAAGGCGATCAATCGGTTGGCATGTGGCACAATTCGATCATGCCTTTCTCGAGAGCAGAGGTATGCTTTTTCAAAGGAGACTTCTGCAAATAAGTTGTGGGTGGCACTTGAAGAAAATTTTTTGAAGAAAAACAGTCAAAATAAGCTCCACTTGAAGAAAAGACTGTTTCGCTTCACATACGTCCCAAGTACCACAATGAATGATCACATCACCAAATTTAATCAGTTAGTCACTGATTTGCTGAATATGGATGAGACATTCAAAGATGAAGATTTGGCTTTGATGCTGTTGGGGTCACTTCCTGAGGAGTTTGAGTTCCTAGAAACTACTCTACTTCATGGCAGGAGTGATATATCTCTGAGCGAAGTCTGTGCGGCCTTATACAGTTATGAACAGAAAAAGAAGGACAAACAGAAAAACTCAATCAGAGATATAGAAGCTTTAGTAGTCCGAGGTCGTTCATACACTCGGAAGAAAACTCAAAAGGGGAGATCAAAGTCAAAGTCCAGACTCGGGAAAGATGAATGTGCTTTTTGTCATGAGAAATGCCACTGGAAGAAAAATTGTCCAAAGTTGAAGAATAAGGGAAAAGCTGCTGTAGATGCTTGTGTTGCTAAGCATGATACTAGTGACTCTGAACTATCACTGGTTGCATCATCATCGTCGTTCCATTCAGATGAGTGGATATTGGATTCGGGTTGTACCTATCATATGTCCCCTAACCGGGAGTGGTTCTCTGATTTAGTAGAACTAAATGGAGGAGTTGTTTATATGGGCAATGACAATGCCTGTAAAACTGTTGGGATAGGTTCAATCCAATTAAAGAATCAAGATGGATCAACCAGAGTTCTGACTGATGTTCGGTACGTGCCCAGTTTGAAGAAAAATCTCATCTCATTGGGAGCCTTGGAATCCAATGGTTCAGTTGTTACTATGAGAGATGGGATTTTGAAAGTGAAATCTGGCGCACTTGTGATATTGAAGGGCATCAGGAAAAATAACTTGTATTACTACCAAGGTAGTACAGTTATTGGAGCAGTCGCTACAGCTTCCGGTAACAAAGAATTGGACTCAATGCAGTTGTGGCATATGAAGTCGAGACATGCCAGCGAAAAATTCTTGCAAATTCTGGCAAAACAAGGATTGTTGAAAGGTGCAAGGCTTGCAAATTAAAATTTTGCGAGCATTGTGTTTTGGGAAAGCAAAAGAGAGTGAAATTCGGTACTGCTATCCATAATACAAAAGGTATTTTGGAATATGTTCACTCAGATGTGTGGGGGCCTTCCAAGACACCTTCATTGGGAGGAAAACACTACTTTGTTACTTTTGTTGATGACTTTTCCAGAAGAGTTTGGGTGTATACCATGAGAACTAAGGATGAAGTGCTTAGAGTTTTTCTTAAATGGAAAACTATGATCGAAAACCAGACTGGCAAGAAAATCAAGCGGCTTAGGACGGACAATGGAGGGGAATATAAAAGTGATCCGTTCTTCGATGTGTGCCAAGAGTATGGTATTGTTCGACACTTCACAGTTAGGGATACACCACAGCAGAATGGATTGGCAGAACGTATGAATCAAACATTGCTGGAGAAAGTTCGATGTATGTTGTCCAATGCTGGGTTGGGCAAGCAATTTTGGGCTGAAGCTGTGACATACGCTGGCCATCTTGTTAATCGTTTGCCATCATCTGCATTAGAAAGAAAAACTCCTATGGAGGTATGGCCTGGAAAACTGGCTACAGATTATGATTCCTTACATGTGTTTAGAACCACTGCATATTAACATGTGAAGGAGTCAAAGTTAGATCCGAGGGCAAAGAAAGCTCTCTTTATGGGAATCACTTCTGGAGTGAAGGGATTTCGTCTTTGGTGCTTAAGCACAAAGAAAATGATCTGTAGCAGAGATGTTACCTTTGATGAATCTGCCACATTGAAAAAGGTAGCAGATAAAGATATTCAGACGAGCAATACTCCACAGTAGGTGGAGTGTACTCCAAAATAGGTGGAGTTTGAGCAGATGGGGATTTGCCCAGTTAATAAGTCTAATTCTCCAGCCACAATGGAGGAATTAGAGGTTGAAGAGGTTCTGACCCAAGAACTACTAAGTACACCAGAACCAGTTGCAGTTGCAAGGCCACGGAGAGAAATTCGTAAACCTGCTCGATTTACTGATATGGTGGCCTACGCCCTTCCCGTTGTTGATGATATTCCTATCACTTATCAAGAAGCAATGCAAAGCTTAGAAAGTGATAAATGGAAAAGCGCCATGGATGAAGAAATGCAGTCTCTCCGGAAGAACAATACTTGGGAGTTGGCGCAATTACCGAAAGGTAAAAGGGCAATCGGATGCAAGTGGGTATTCGCAAAGAAAGATGGATCTCCTAGCAAGAAGGATATTCGCTACAAGGCAAGATTGGTAGCTAAAGGCTACGCTCAGAAGGAGGGAATTGACTACAATGATGTATTTTCCCCTGTTGTGAAGCATTCCTCCATTAGAATTTTGTTGGCCTTGGTAGCACAGTTGAATTTGGAGCTAGCTCAACTTGATGTTAAGACGGCTTTCTTGCATGGTGAGTTAGAAGAGGAGATCTATATGACTCAGCCCGAAGGATACACAGATGCTGGTGGTAGAAATTGGGTTTGTAAGCTGAACAAATCGCTATATGGATTGAAGCAATCCCCGAGGCAGTGGTACAAGCGATTTGATAGCTTTATGAGAAGGCAGAAGTACACAAGAAGCAAATATGACAATTGTGTGTATTTGCAGAAGCTGCATGATGGATCTTTCATTTATCTACTCTTGTATGTTGATGATATGTTAATCGCTTCGAAGAGCCAAAAAGAGATAGATAAGCTGAAGGCTCAGTTGAATCAAGAGTTCGAGATGAAAGATCTAGGTGAGGCCAAGAAGATTCTCGGCATGGAGATAAGTAGAGATAGACAGAGAGGCAAGCTTTGTTTGAATCAGAAGCAATATCTGAAAAAGGTATTACAATGTTTTGGTGTAAATGAAAACACAAAACATGTAAGTACCCCACTTGCTTCTCATTTGAAACTTAGTGCTCAATTATCTCCGAAAACTGAAGAAGAAAGAGAATATATGGCAAAAGTCCCATATGCTAATGCAGTTGGGAGTTTGATGTATGCGATGGTGTGTACGCGGCCTGACATTTCACAAGTTGTTGGAGTTGTGAGCAAGTATATGCATGATCCTAGAAAAGGACATTGGCAAGTTGTGAAATGGATTCTACGGTATCTTCGAAAAACCGTAGATGTTGGTTTAATTTTTGAACAGGATGAAGCACTTGGTCAGTTTGTAGTTGGATATGTTGATTCTGACTTTGCTGGTGATTTAGATAAACGTCGTTCAACTACGGGGTATTTATTTACTCTTGCAAAGCCCTAGTGAGTTAGAAGTCTACCTTACAGTCTACAGTAGCTGTGTCTACTACAGAGGCAGAATATATGGCAGTTACAGAAGCTGTTAAGAAGGCTATTTGGCTTAATGGATTGTTGAAAGACTTAGGAGTTGTTCAAAGTCACATAAGTTTATATTGTGACAGTCAGAGCGCTATTCATTTAGCGAAAAATCAAGTCTATCATTCAAGAACCAAGCATATCGACGTAAGATATCACTTTGTGCGGGAAGTCTTTGAAAAAGGAAAAATTCTACTTCAGAAGATTCCGACAGCAGATAATCCCGCAGATATGATGACCAAGGTGGTAACAACAATCAAGTTTAATCATTGTTTGAACTTGATTAACATCCTGAGAATTTGAGCACCTTCAGGTGTATGGCGCTCGAGAGTGCATTTGTAGGCACTACAAAATATAGCTTTATCAAATTTTGGGAGTTGAAGGAAGTGTGTGAAGATGTGATTATCCTAATCAAATCTTCAAGGTGGAGATTGTTACCATTAATGGAAGACAATTAATAATGGTTGCCATTAACATTAATGGGAGACAATCAATAATGACAACCACCAACTTTGGAAAAGTGGATTGGGATAATTTTTTTTTGGTCCTTGAGATAATGGGCTATTTATTATTTGGTCCTTGAACCTCAACTATAAATAGGCCTTCTCATTTCTCATTTCAATTCATCCCAACCAATCTTTCTCTCTTAGTTTTCTCTCTTCTCCCATTTGAGAATTCTCAAGGAATTCTATTTGTTTGTAATATTTTGAAGATAGTAAAGTTATCATCTGCTGTTAGTGCCCGAGGACGTAGGTATAATTTACCGAACCTCGTTAAAACTCTTGTGTTCTTTCTTGTCCTATTTTTCTTTCAATATTTGAGGGTATAATAGTAGTATTTAATTGTGCTATTAAATTACTATAGAAGGGATATTCTGACTAAGGAAAGACTTGGTATTTAAGAGATCCATGTGATCCACCTCTCTTCCCTGGGAATTGAACTTTGTGTGATTTTTTAGTACAATAATTTACACGCTTCCGACCCTATTGGAACAACAACGATACCCATTTTTATCATCACAACTTATACTGGAGATTGTCAGTTTACTAGAATCCCTCGATATATCGAGAACCTCTTTTGCTGCTTCTTCAAGAACCTGAACATCACTGATTGTCTCATCTGTTTTATTTATAGTCTTCATATCAGTTTCTGGAAAGTTTTGAGTGTGCTCAAAAGTGGGTTCTTCTTGTTCATCATGCTGAGAATTGAATGCTGTCTCCGAAGTAGACTCCACATCAGCATCCTTTCGAGGAACACTCTTAAGCTGAGCCTGTTTGTCTCTGTTGCTAACACTTACTTCGGAATCAGTGGACGTGTCTTTGGAATCGCTAGTAGAGTTGGATATTTCGACTGCACAGCTAGTAGGATCAACCCTCTTAGTGACAGGGTTGTCTTTGGTACTAGCAGAGGATGCTGGCTTTTCATGAGTAGGTGAACAGCTTACATGTACATCAGCCATTCTCGGAAATGGATGTATATTTCGTTGTCCATTCGATACCCCAGCATCTTTAATCCCAAACCCCTTGTTCTTCCCAATACCAGGTTTGTTCGAAAATGATTTTCTAGGTGTCTTCTCCTTTGGGCTGTTTGTGGGCTTTACTAGAAGATAAACTGTAGATGGATTTCTGCAGCGAAGGACATGAGGTTGCAAATGGGGGTGTCTTAAGAGTTCAGCAGCCTGAAGTATCAGAATGCTCAGAATCAGTATGGATGGTAGCATTTAAAACTAGAAAGCTAAATACAGGATCACTTGCACTCACAGTTGGTCTGTGTTCCGGGTTCTTCCTTAACATGCTCTTAATTATTTGCTTCCTGAAACATGAAGTCATTTCATTTTCTACAAATATTAGACTTTTTATAAGGAAATGAAATAGCATTATCAGTATCGTTAAGTAACATATCCATAAATGATTATATGGAAGGAAATGCTTACAGTGTGGAGGAATACAAAATCAGGAGAGGAGAAATGGATGATCTGTTGATTTTGTTAACAAGTCCCGCCATATCCTATTTGTTACCAATAACTTCAGTTTACTGTAGACTCTATAGTAAAGCAAATTACAGACAATTTGATGGTAGTCTAACGATACGAAGGCAATGTCTATAGCTCAAGTCAGAAGAACTCACTGGAGCTCTAAATGCAGGTTGATGTGCAGCAATCTCAAACATGCAGCAACCTGGAATAACAAATCTATCACTCGTAGTTGAAACTATAACAGATTTTGCATCTCGGGATCATGCTTTGAAATTCTTACCAAGTGACCATATATCTGATTTATAGCCATAAGGTATATCTGCAAGGAGCTCCGGACACATATAGTTGGGTGTGCCAACAACCTATTGAGTGTATGAAGACCATGTAAAAGAAATGGAATGAATCCTTAAAAAGTGGTTTTGACAAATTCTATAAGCAAAACTACTAAGATATTTATTAACAATAGCAGTTCATTTCTTCTTCTTTTTTTTTTTAATCAGAAGTACTTGCAAAATAATCTGAGTGCATTGAAGGAATTGTAAGACAGGTTTTCAAAGAAGAATTTTCCAAGAAAATTTCATAAAAGGGAAAAGATTAGCACGAGATCATACCGAGGAAGCAAGGTCTTCAGTGTTAAGTAATTTTGCAAGTCCAAAGTCACCTGTACAGTCCATATAAGACATACAAATCTTAGAAGGCGTATTAAAAAAGGAGACCAAACCTGATAAAGAGCATGAGTCCTTTATAGTAATCCTTTTGTCTTCATACCAAGCCGGATGTCATTATCCTTCGTAAGGAATATGTTGGAACACTGAGATGAAATAGAAATTAGAGAATAGCATCCTCATTTAAGAACCTTCTTCACTAAAGGGATGATTATAGAAGCATTACCTTCAGATCCCGATGAAGAACACGGTTTGAGTGTAGGTAGTCCACAGCCAACAACAACTGAGTCATCCACTTGCATATTTTCTAGAAAACCAAAGAGAAAAATAAGAGGGTTAATAACATCTCTAGCAGGTGTATATAAGTAGTTTAGCTGCAGTATTTCTCATTACCTCCTCGGGAAAGTGCATACCTCTGGCCTTCTTAATTAGCTCAGCCCTTATTCCAACAAAAATTAGTGGAATTTCAGTTGCTATTTAGTTACATTATAATCTGATTAAAAACAGATGATCATGATACCTAACAATACAGTCTGACTATAAATCCGACTCATTAACTTTTATGGTCAGTGTTTCAGTTGAAGGATTACAAACTTGACCATATGAATATGGAGTATTTTCATCATTTTTAGCCAATCTACCAAGATGAATTAGGTTACCTACATCTACAGCTGACACAAAAATCATACTAGTTAAATTTAGCAGTGAGAATTTATGTCAGTTTTTAATACAAATGAAGTCTACGAGCAAAAAAATTCCCTAGCATGTGCATAAGATGATTAAAGAACTTGCATATTCCTCCAAAATCTTATTCAAAAAAATGAAAAACTCCTTTTTTAGGTAACTTACATGTCCCCTCCCTCACGGTAGCTAGTTACAATGCATATACCGTTTCCCTGAGAAGCATGAACACAAATTAACAAATCAATGAAGAGTAAATTTTGTGCTTAGCAATATAAACAATAATATTGTGCATAAACTCTTTCATATCCATTGTAAATCTAAAATACTTGTAAAGCCACTTCACCTTATCAACCCAAGCATCTTTGTACTCGACAATATATGGATTATTCAATTTGGCAATCAGTTCCATCTGCAAAAAAGAGGCACAGATGAGAAATGGTCTCAAACAAGGACTGCCAAGACGTGAATCAAGGTATTCTTGGTTTGCAATATGAAAAAATTACTAATACCAAAGAATGAGCTATCCAGGTATCATTGGTATCTTATTTGGCATCACGTTTACACATATTATGAGGGTCCTACTTTCCTTTGGGCAAGTGACGGCATATTTTCCCCAACTGTAATAAATTCTTTCTCAATCGACTACGAATCTTCAAACCCAACTTTTTCTGGTGAGAAGCCTATTTCCAAATTCAGGAAACATATGTTGGATTGCTACATATGAAATTATTCCCTCACCTCAACTACATCAACGGTTGCTTCTCTTTGTGCCTCAAACCAGACACACACTATAACTAACCGATGGATACGGCAGCAGAGGGCAGAAGGCACTTGGATGGTCAAACCAACATGAACAGTTTTTAGATTGTTTCCAATTGGCTGGTTCTAGGTGTGTTGTTTGCGTCAATAGTTTGTTATAATAATGACCATAAAAGGCTAAAACAGCAGAATATACAAAATATATTTGTATAGTCTGTAAAAAAAATTGTAACTCACTCCAAAAGGAAAAATAAAGATCGCAGGCACAGCCTTCAGAGTGGCAACAAGGATGAGAAATGGAACAGGGGCAAACTAAAGGTTTAGAGCATCCCATTGGGTAGATAAAGGTGTGCAACCAAAAGGGTCAAAACATGACAAGGTTGGATTGTTAAATAAAAAATAGACTATCCAATAACCAAAATGTTTCTGAAATCAAGATTCTATGGTCAGGGTTTCATTCAACCATAGGAAATTGAACACTAAAAAAGATTAATGAAAATGGAATTTAACTGCTCTAGCCAAAAACTGAGATGATGCGAGTGCAGGAGACGGACATAATCCCAGATGTGGATTGGCTCAACAGATCCAAGATTACCTCCGTAACCAAAACCCATGATGATGAATTGTTGGGGGGTGGAGAGGGGGGGCAGTACCGCAATTCCCATACGTACAGTACGTGACACGGTGAGACAAAATAACCCACAAATCATTACAATTGCTGAGACTAAGGTGCACGCAAGTGAGGTATCAAAGTTTGTTGATCGACTGCCTTTTCATTCCTGGCTTTGACACCAGCACAATCAAGCACAAGGAGGGTATTTGGCTTTTGTTGAATTCCTTTGCAGTGACCATTAAGCAACTATGCGATGCTGAGCAGGATATCCATGCCATGGTTAAGTTACCTCTTTCCAACTCGTCTTGTTTGCTTTCTATTATATATGCAAGCCCTATGTTTAGAGAATGTAGACTATTGCGGAATAACCTGATGACTGAGTATGAAGGGAAAGAAAGGGGCAAAGGTCATCAAACTTAACCTGGAGAAGGCCTATGATAAATTGGAATGGAACTTCGTCCAACAAATTCTCTTTTTTTTTTATGTTCCCCAGAGAAGGGATCAATTTAATAATGCAATGTATATCTACAGATTCCACCTCTATGCTCCTAAATGGCACCAAACCTGAAAGCTTTCAACCATTAAGTAAAGACTACTAGCAGGCGCAGGGAAATTTCTTGCTCTTTTGCCAGCACTTAAAAGTTAGACCTCTCCCATAGCTATCACAGTTACTTGGCAAGCCCCTACGCAAGGATGGATGAAACTTAATATTGGTGACTATGACTGGAAACCTCAAGAAAGCAATAGGTGCCCTTATTTGAGATCATGATGGCAACTGGATATCTGAATGCCATCGACATAATCCACACATGACAAACTTAGGGGCCGAGCTTTGGGTGTTGAGAGATGGCCTCTATCTTGCTCATAGCCTAAATATTGTCAATCTTGAGATCAAAGTTGATGCAACTGCTATTCTAAGTTTAATAGCTGATGTTAAAGGTTCTAATACTTTGCTTTCAATATTGATCGATGACTATAGGATGCTCATGACTACCATCCAGCCGACTGAGGTCAAACATACCTTCAGGGAAGGAAAGCAGAATGCGGATGCTTTGGCAAGATTAGGAAGCTGCTTTCAAGCTAATGCCTCCTCAAATAATTTTAATTTTGTGCTGTCTTTATGTCTGTAATGAACCGCCTAAGTCAATTTCTTTCTCATTGGCAAAGGCCAATGGACTTCATGTTATGCGTACTATTGATGAATTAAGTTTTTTTCTACCAAAAAAAGCACTCTAGAAAATACCAAATAAAGGTATGTGGATAATCAACATGAAAATACTAAGGAATAATCTCTGCAAGTTTCACCACAACTCAAATGTTAATTTTTTTTTTTAAAATGAGGAAATATTTTAAGAAGTGACCTCTTGGTGTGCTGTTCGCTTAAACTTCTCAGTTTGCTTAGCCAGCCGAATCCTCTTCAACACATACCTAACAGCATAAGAAAATTAAAGATATCATACCAAGTCAATAATTGCTAAAAGACGTGTAAACAGACTGACAGCTGCCAATAATGAAATTAAGGCCACATATTCAGAATATAGGCATTGTTGCATAACCAATCATAAGAAACCTTGATTTTAAGCATTCCAGGATTTCATTAGTAAGAAAAACAAAAACAAAGAACAATCCCTCCCAAAGGGAAATATTGTTTAGAACTCACTTGAATGTTCCTCAAAATACTTGCTTGATTTTCTTAAGTTTATGGAGAACAAGAAAAGCAGCACCAAAAGCTCCTCTTCCAATCTGTTCTATAACTTCATAGTCTTCCATCTTGGACTTGCCATCACCATTGTGACTCTCCATGGAGACCTTCAAAAAGACCAAACATTAATATCCAGGTTTTTTTTTGTTCAACAAAAATAGAAACCCATATCAGAAATCTCACCCAAAACAAGTAAATGAGCAAAGAAGAGAAAAACCCAAGCTCCAAATTTTGATGCCTGGGCAAAGAAATTTGCAGGAAAGGCAAAAAAAACACACCAAGACAGAACTAAAGAAGTTGAATACAGAATAGTAAGCTCTCCAAAAGAAAAAAGAAAATGGTAGGATCTTATTTGTAAGAGACAGACCCAAAATTAAGTAAAGCTAAAATTTGACAATGATGATATCAGAGTGATAGAGAGAGAAGAGGATGGAGAAACAAAAGCAAAAGCAACATCCAACACTTAATAAATAAATAAGACTTACCAAATTAATAATAACTTAATTGGAGATCTGATTATACATATATAAAGGGAAAACAAAGGAAGTGGGTGAAAATGAAAGATATATGAAGGTCAAGTGGAGAAGGTGAGGTGTGGGAAAAACCAAAGTGAAAGGCAAAAAAGCTTCGCTTGCATTTGCAGATTCATGGGGAGATCAACTTACATACACAAACATATCAACCAGGGAATGTTTTCCAGCATGTAGTTGTACAGTCACCATCTTTTATTTAATATATATTACCCATTTTTTCTAAAAAGGAAAAAAAAAGGTAATATTAGAGCTTTTTTTTTCTTTTTTGGTTTTGCTTTTTTTTTTCGAAAAAATTCTTAGAATGTTCCAGAATGGGTCAATGAAAGGGGTGCTTTTGAGGCGTCAATAATTTAAAATTAAATACTTTGAAAATAAAAAAATACACATATATAAAAAGGGAAAAATAAGTTTATTTTTATAAAATAACCATTTTTATTATTTTTAATTTTATATTAATTACTTTATCATTGTTAATTATCAAAATTAAATATTAAAATATTTTTATTAAGTTTACCTTCAATATTTTTAAAATTAAAATTGTAAAGATAAATTTAATAAAAAAATATTTTTAAATTTTTAATGGTAAAATTCAAGACAAAAGTAAAGTTATAAATTAAATTTAATATAAAGTTATATATATTAAATATTAAAATTATAAGTAAATTTTTATGTAATGTGTAAAATAGCATATATCTATAAATAATCTTTCGTTTCATATAGTTAATAACATTGTCTCTTTTTTGTATGTGAATTACAAGATGAGGGCACAGCAACATGACTAACGCGACTCAAACTTAAACCACACCTAAAACAATAAACATTTTAACCATCATGCTAACATATAAGTTTTTGTCAATCTTACTTTTAAGTTTTAATTATAGGAAAGATATTTAGGGATAATGATGAATGGATTAGGGGCTTATTTAGCAAGTTAATTTGGTGCTTAATTTAAGCATGACTCAACTTAGCTTCCCTGTCAAAAACAATGTGGTATTATGTCACTCTATTTTAATTTGTCCCCCATCTTACTCACCAATGCTCTTCTCTTTTAAGAAACAAATTACTTCACCTAATAAATATGGCCATGCTTCAAAGTTCAAATAGAATAATTAAACATCAAAGACACCAGCTTATAGAGTTAATTCTTGTTACTAAGTTTTAAATTATTTTAATTTCATCTTTAAACTATTGATATTATATCAATCAAGTCCTTCGTTATTAAAACTGCTAAAATTAAATGATACATAAAATCTTGTGTAACTAAATTTAACATGAAAATTTTAAATAAATAGAACGTTGTCGCATAATTTTTAAAAGTAAAAACTAAAAAAAAAAAGGCACATGATGAAACTTAAGTAAAAGTTTCAAAAACCTCAAGACTGAGATTTTTGAGTGTATTATTTAATAGTTAAATTGAAGATTTTGTACTAAAAGACCTAATTAATATAATCTCGATAATTTAGAATAATTTGAAATTTTAATCAATTTAAAATAATTAGTGTAATAATATGGGAAATAATATATTTAGTACCTCAATATTAAAATAAGTTACAATATCAATCAGTATTAACCTTGTTCAATGTATATTGAATAAATAAATTTGAGATATTACTTTATGAAATATCATTTTTATCCTAGGAAAAAGCCTCATAATTCATATATTTTTCTTTCATAAAATTTTTTAAAAGCTACAAAAAAACCCAATAACTCAAATATTTTTATTAATATTATTATAAATAAAATTAAAAAATTACCAACCCTAAAACATAAAAATAATTTTTTTAAAATAATTTCATTATAGGTTCTGATGATATCTAGTCTTTTTGACACAATACTTAGAACTACCCATAGCCTCTCCCCAACCCATAAATAGGAGGATAGTGCGCTTCAGTGTACTCAAACGCACATCCTTTTGTATTGACAACAATATTCATATCAATTGAGTTAGATTCAATCGACACATAAAAACAAGTTTTAGCTTGTTGTCTTTATTCAACATGTAATATATTAATATTAGATAAAATATTAGATAATATGAAAAATTATGTATATATATGTAACATATGATAATGAAAAAATACTATATAAAATATTACAAACAATATATTTACAAATATTATAGAAATATAGTGAGCCAAAAATGATTTACTAAATTATGACCTTTAGAATGTATATATATGTTGTTGTCATTGTTTTTTTGTGTAGAAATTCTCATGAGTGAAGCCATTTGTCCAGGTATGAAGATTTATTTAAAAAATAGGAATATTTGGATAAAATGTAAAACTCGAAAATAGGTTTAGATAAAATTTAAGACTAGTTTTCTATATGAGACGAGTCTTGGGTAAAATTCTTTTAGCCCGAGTCCGATCCTACCTTGCCCGGATATATTATGCTATAAAAATATTATATTAATTATGTATGTTAAATAATAATTATATATTTTTGTATTTATATTAAATCACTAAGCCAATAACAATTAAACTCATTGCCCAAAACCTAAAAAAAAATACCAAACTAAATAACCCAACCTAAAATATAAAATTTTAAAAATTATATTTAATACAATAAAATATTTATTATATTTATTTTAATATTTTTAATACATTTAGTGTATTATATTTTTTTAAAAAAATTATCTTTAAATAAAAATTAATCTAAAAATAAATAAATATGGGCGGGTAAAGTCGGGCCCATATTTATTTTTCTTAGATTGGGTCAGAATTGAATAACAAAGTAAATCTATTTTTTAAGTTGGACTCGAACTTAAAAAATAAATCTAAATACGACATAGGTCCAACCCGACCATAAGCACCTTGGTGATACGTGTTGTTTATATATATATATTATTTTGTGTTTATTGTCCTTTTTTTCTACTTGCACTAGTTGTTCATCTTGATTTTATGTTCTTATGTGTTTTTTATAGATAAATTTATTTTGTGCATTATTGTTTCATTAATTTTTTTATTTATTTATTTCTATGTTTTGGAGTTATTTTATCTTCTTATCATGACATGTGTTAACTATTGTTGACAATTTTTTGCCTTTTTATTTTTTGCTAAATCTTTTGTATTTAATTTTTTTTTTCATTTGGTGATGTGTATTCTTGGACGTTAAAAGAAATAAATGAAGAAAATGACTAGTGATAATTGATAGAGATGTAGAGAGAGGTGTGTGAGAATATTTATGAGATGAGAGAGAGAGAGAGAAAAAAAAGAGCTATGTTTATGAGATAATGGAATTAAAAATATAAAATTTTGAAAATTATTAAATATAATATTAAATATATATTATTAAATTTAAACTATATTAGCACATATTATAAACACTAGAAATCTTATCATACGTATACAATATACAATGAATGATGAAAAATATGGTTTAGAACAAATTAATAATAACAAATGAATATATACGATATTAAAATAGGAAAAAAAATTAAAATCTCATTACATAAGTATGTGTGTGGAAATATTAAAACATATTATAAATATTATATACTATTAAAATAGTTTAAATATTATCCACAATATTAATAGAGATGGAGAAGGAGAGGAACAGTGTCAAAAGAAACTGGTTCACCCATTCTAGGACCAAGAACTAGATAAGTAGAGGGGCTCAAGATGCATGCTTAGCGTATTAGGGTTTCGAGTGGAGAAGAATCCCCCTACTAAATGATATATTGGGATATTTATAGGAAATGTAAGGGCCCAATGGAGGGCTCAATCAAATCCAATTTGGTAGGGATATAACAATAGTCCCCCTTAGTCGAGAGGTAAGTTATAAAGTGACCATACCTCGAGACCACATGCAAGTTACCTAGTAAATGATAGTTGTTACAAATAAAGTAATGGATGGAAGTTACAAATAACTTACCCAAAAAATTTGTTTGTATTTTGATGAAGAGTACAAATATTGGCCCAATGACCCAAACATACAATGCTTTGAGAGGCTTTTGAAATTCATGCACAATCTTTTTAATAATGTGTTTGCTGATGGTATGTCTATTCATAGTTATTTGTATAAATTGTGATTTATTATTTAACAAGTGGTATGTCCATTGACTCCACAATTCAAAAACATATAATGCATATTCAAGTGACGCAATTGTTAATTAGTGAATTCGGATTTATAGAATGGATATGAGTCGTATGTATATCGCAGATGCAATTAATGAAAATGTAAAATAGAAGATATTTAAACCATTCATTGGCAATATAAAATGTAAAAGGTATGACGTTGATGTAAGAAATGTGCACTATCTATTGATAATATAAAACGTAAGCAATATAAAACCGTTCATTGATGATATAAAATGCAAGTAGTACAAACCATCCATTGACGAAATAAAATAGAAGCGTAGTAAAGGTGATAAAAAATATATAAATGTAGACTATCCGCTTTGAAATATATATTCATTGGTTATATAAAACAAAACAAAAATGTGCATTATCCTTTACATAAGAAATGCATAATGTCTATTAAAATGTGGGCGAGAGGATTATTTACTGTTATAAATAATGATAGCGAATGTAGCTTATGACCTTAGTTTTTGAGAAGTAATATTGAATAAATATTTAAGAAATGATAACGGGTATGGCAACCCGCCCAAGTTGTTAAGGGGTGTGGCAACCCAATCAGTAAACACAAGGATGATGGGTGTGACGACTAGACAAGGTTGTGTTGTATAGTTAAAGCAGGCATGTTCATTACAAAGTAGATGACCCAAGGCAAATGCAAATGACTGTAACTAGAACACAAGGAAACATTCCATGTTTGTTTAGATAATTAAGACAAGTTAGCATTTTCCACAATTCTCGCCATATTCATCGTTTTAACAGAAACAACACTAGAATAAGGCCTGATGTCACTCGTGCTTTGATTTGTTGGAGGCCTTTCGACTTTCAACTTTCCTCCTTGCAGCTTCAAATTCTTCCTCAGTAGGCTCAGAATCTGCATTACCCCCGTACTTGGACACCAATGTTGAAAACATGGAATCAAACCGGTCTTTCCTCTCATTTCTGAGCTGAGATATAATTGCAAGTAGATCTGATTCTGATTGTTTAACGGACCTGTTCAACACCAGTGAGAAAAAGGGAAATAATTTAACAGCAAAGTTGATTTATAGCTTTAAATGCAAGGAAAAGACCCAGCACAAGACTCACTTCTCCTTCCTTCTCAATGGACTGGTCGGTGGCTTCATTTCAGATACTTTGTTCGCCCATTTCCTGTAGGCTTTTGTTTCTTTCAGTTCCCCTAATAGCAAAAGAAAAAATGAAAATGGTATCACGGAAAAATCATCCATCAACTGAAAGCTGCAAGAACCAGGTAATAACTAAGCTCAAACAAAGGCTCACCGGCAGCTATTGCTTCATCAAGCAAATCCTTGAAACGGTGTGAATCAAGCTTAGGATCTGAACAAAGCATTGAACAGAAAAGCCTGTTGAGGGGACAAAAGATCAAATTTAATCAGGACAGGCTAAAGGGACAGAACACATACAGAGACATATACAAATTGCATCTCTTACTTATTCATATTGCCCTTGCACTTCTTATAAAGATCAAATAAATCTTTCTTCTCTGAGTCAGATCCCCTATAGTTCACTTCAAACTCTTCAATATCAGCCTCAGTGACCTGAGATTGATTAAACCGTCATGATTTTAATGGACTAAAAGCCAATGTTCTAATGACATAAAAGGGGAGAAAAGTCAACAAAAGTTGCAACCTTTTTATACATAGCCCTGAAAAAGGTTTTCAAATTCTCAACAACATCTCCAGCAAGGTCCTGATCAACAAATAACAGAGAAAAGAGTTCAAAAAAGCTCAATTGATAAGGGAATAAACTGGACGAGATGGGCAAGTTAAATTGAATTGTTTGTAATAACAATGGTAAGCCCTGTCCGACACAACTATGCTCAATTTCACTTAAAATATTCCACTGAACGAGTGTCAGACATAAAGACTTGAAGCAAAATGAAGAGTCAGAACAACATAATCCTGAACTACACTTTACTCACAGCATCATCGACGCAACCAGTTTGGTCATAGACAGCTCGTTTCTCCTCATCACCGAGAATGGATATCACCTTTTGCAATTGCTGAAATTTCTCTTTAGCTTCCTGTATAGATGAATGGAATCAAAATTTACCCTTATATTCTTCCATGAAAAATCCCACACATATATAGAAAACGAAACCTAAATTCAGAATACAAATTAACTTGAGGCTTTTACCTCATCACCAGGATTTTTATCAGGATGTAGTCTCAAGGCCAACTTATAATATGCTTTCTTAATCTCCTGCTGAGATGCCGTCTTTGCAACATTGAGAACCTACAAGCAATCCGTCGTTATTAAGCATCTTTGCTCAAATTTTTCATGGAAATGCCAATGGAACGATGCAATGAAAGCCACATCGAACCCACAATAAAATTGAAATCCTTGGTGGATACATAATTTAACCATTTCATTTGACTTGTTAATTCCAATCTAGGGCCAACAAATTACTTCACTAGAAAAGAATAAAATGAAAGAAACACTAGCTCCGTCGCAGCCAAAAATAACAGATAAACCCTAAATTCCAAACCCAAATAATGAAAAAATCAATGAAAAAATCCTAGAAATACCTCGTATAAGCTCTTTTCATTTGAAGAAGAGTGATTTTCCACCTCTACTTCCTCTTCTTCATCGCGTGAAACCCCAAAGTTCTTTCTCTTTCCCATTTTTAGCCCAAATTTAACAAAATAACAATTTTAAGTATTCTGAGTTTTAAAGTTCTTCTTTTTTTCGTCTCTTAAGCCAGAAGAAAGGAACTTTGGGTCTGGGAAGATTTTTGGTTTCTGAATTTATAGCGTAGGTTTTAGAATTTGATTCCTTCCCGCCATTTGGGTCTTTGCTTTCCCCATTTTCCCGCCAGTTGATCATATGCTGTGGACTGAGCTTAGGTAAAGGTCGATAAGAACACTGTATTGGCGCCGTTGATAGCAGATTGGATCCACATGACTGATGAACTTTCAACATGGCCCAAACTTCTTCTTCTTCTTTTTTTTTTTTTTTTTACGTTTATAATTAAATCACCCCAAATATTAAACAAACACATTTAAATTATTACTAAATTTACATTTTAGTCTTTCAACTTTAAAAAATTATAAAATACTCATTAAATTATTTGAAAGTTTTCATTAAATCATTATACTATTCAAAAAATTTTATTTAAGTCACTTGGTTGTTAAGGTCTTTTTAAGCTTGATTAAAGAGCTTTAAGTGACAATTTGACTATCAGTACGGCGAATTAATACCCATTGACGAATGAAAAAACATACATTAGATCCAAGTCGATCTAATGATCGATGTCAAATATCAAAGAATAAAGTTGTTTAAATTTTCATTTGTAGATTGGTGATGTTTAAAGTTGTTTCATAAATAAAAACTGAACTTTAGAAAAGAATTAGAATGAGAGGTTTTGATTGGTAAAAGTGATCCGAGTAAAAAATGTCATACAACAACGATTTTAACAAGTTAGTGACTTAAATAAAAACTTTTGAATAGTTCAATACCATTTTATAACTTTTTAAAGTTAAATAACTCAGATGTAAACTTACTAATAATTGAGATACCTTGACTGAATTTACCAAATAGTATATCATTGTTAACTCTTGTTTTTTCTTTGGAATACCAACTCTCAAACTTTGAACCTTGATGCAAATGCCTAAACACATAGCCTTCATTGACAAGGGAGAGACGGTAAATCATTGTTAACTTGCATACATTCCATATATAATTCCAACCATATAATGGATTTTTAAGGTGAACACTCAAACCATTAAATCAGAAGCTAAAGCTATACCCTTAGAATTTTTATTATCTTATCTTTTAATCTTTTTTACTTTTTCTAATATAGTTAATTTAAAAGTCACGTGTTTTTACTTTTTCTAATATTCTTGTCCGTTACAACACCTTTAATACATATTTTTGTTTCCTCTAATTTAAAGATGGGAAATGAGAATGGATTATGAATAAAAAAAAATCTATATAAAAGAAATCGCACTATAATTATTGTCACTAGAAGTATTTGTAGGTCGGATTGAATTTAAGTATAATATTAATACACTTTATGTTTGTTTTAACTCAACTCAATTAGGAATATGAGTCTAAAATTTTGCTCAAACTCGACAATATTTATAAATGGTCAACCCAAATCTATTTTAGGCTGATCCTTATTTCTTTTATAAATTTTTAAAAAACTTATATAAATATTAATTTAATATCTAATAATTTTATATATTTTTAATTTATTAAAATTTTATATACATGCATCTTGATTTTTTAAATATTTATATTACTGTATTATATATTTGATGGACCATCAGTGAATAATAATATAATACACCACCATTAAAATTAGACAAAAAAAATATGAGGATTTATAAATAAATACTAATAATTTTATTTAAAGTTAGTTAACCATTAATCCTAACTATCATTAATAAATATTAATAACTCTCAAATTTAGGATATTGGGTTTAAGGTTTCAAGTTTAGGTTTAAGAGTTTTAGCATTTATGCATAATTAATTATTATATAATTATTTTTTTAAAAATTTATTAATATTTATTTATATGTTAAAATATGCTATAAGTCCTTGTACTTTTTTAAAATTAGGAATTTAGTCATTGTACTTTTATCTCATGGAATTTAGTCTTTCTACTTTTCAGATTTCAAAATTTAGGTCCAATTGTTAACACTGTCAATTTTTTTATTAAATTTGTTGGTATGAAGTTTTTGAAATAAAAAAAAATCATTTAGTAGCCATGTAATTAAAAAATAACATTAAATTTAACAAAAAAAAAAATTAATAGTGTTAACAGTTGGACTTGAATTTTGAAATCTGAAAAGTGGGACTAAAATCCACAAAATAAAACTACAAGGACTAGATTCCTATTTTTCAAAAAGTACAAGGACTTGTAGCACATTTTAACCTTATTTAAAAGCCTTCCATTATTTTTTTTGTTTTATTCAATGATGGGATGTTATGTTATTATTCATTGATGATGCATGAGATTTATGTATTGACAATGTATCAAATATTATCCCATTATATATTATTATAGGTTTAGTTTTTAACACCCCGCTCCCGACTTGATCTCCAAATCTGAGACATGAGATGTCACATTCGTTATCCAAGCAACTACAATGTCATTTCAACATTTCGTGATATAAATTATACAAACAATTAAATATTATATCTTCCAAAAATATTATTTAATCAAATTCGCATCATGAGTAAGCTTATGAAAGCTCTCATACTAATCCAACGATGAATGAGGGATTAAAGTGTAAGAATTACATAATTTAAGGGGTAATGTTGCGACATTAAAGACAAGAAATTGACATTTCAACTTCAATAGGGGAACGTCGCAACCTTGAGGACAGGGGATTCGATGTCGTGACCTCAGTAGGGGAGAATCACGACTATGAAAACAGAAGCTCGATGTCGCGACACTGATAAATGAGTGTCATGACTCTAAAGGCAATTTCCCCCAAATTTTTACATAATTCTTCTCCAATTTGCCAAGTACAAATATCAAAGGGTCAATGTGACCCAATAACTCAACAACAATGCAAATTAGGCATTAGTTTAAATACCAAATTACCTTCCTTGACACATTAAGCATCTATTAATATGTGATTGCAAATACATAATACTTTCATTTACTCGACCAACAAGGAACAACTCCATCACAAGTATAACATGACCAAATTGATATGTAAACATTAACTCACTAGAAATATATATATACTTAACATCAAACTCATGCAGACATGCTTAAAATGTAAGCCTTTCTATCAAATGTACCAATATGGCTGAATTTAAGAACCAACAAATGTTAGGTACATGCCACTTGCAATTAACATAACAAAATGTACGAATTTTCTAAGTCAAAAATTGATTTTGGATGCTTTTAATCACCTTGTGACTTCGAAAGCTACAATACTTGTGCATGGACCATATGTTGAGCAATACGGCTCAGTAGTACTGTCATGATTTAAATAAATAATAAATAGAAACAATATATCAATTCAATCACGATTCATCTATCAACTAAATCAATTTTCATTTTCATGTCTAAATTGCATAGCCTGATACCACAATTCATTTGACATTTTATTCATAAACATGTAATTTATTTTATCATTGTTTCTCAATTTCATATATGGCATAGCATACTAGAAATCCATTCATTTATTATTTCTATCTTGAATCCATAGATTCATTTCGTATCCTTATTGCCCTCAGGGCTCTTTTTAATTGGTTCGCATGATCTTTCAGATGCTATCTTTTATTACTTTAAAAGTAACATACAAGATACAACATTCAATATTGATATTGATATTTCATGTTAAATATCATATAACGTGGTATGTGTCATAATCTCTATTAACTGGTGACAGACTCAAGACGGATACATGGATCATCTACCCATCACACCAATATATTTGGCACCTAAGGGTGTTCAAACTTCGGTTAAAATCGAATTAGCAGACCGAATAAATCTAATTTGGTTAATCGGTCAGTTAACTGATCTAATTCGGTCAGAAGTCGGTTAAAGGTTTTTTGGAATTTCGGTTAATAATTAATTCGGTTTGAAATCGGGTAATTAATCGAATTAACCGTGCTTAATAAATAATATTATATATTATATGTATTAGGTTATTACTAATTAGATTAATTTGGTCAAATAAACATTATCAATTTATTTTTTTATATGTTTTATAATTGTTTTAACAAAAAAAAATAGAACACATAAATTTCAGTTAATGATTTTTGAAAAAAATTTGGTTCGATTAATAGTTAAAGGAATAAAAAGTTTGGTTAATACTAGTTCAGTTCAGCATGTTTGAAGTATAATTTGTGCTGCGTGCCTCATCGGTATGAACCGAAGTAAAATGTGCTTTGCACCTCATAAGAGTCCGAAGTATAGTATGCACTTCACGCCTTATCAATATAAATTGAAGTATACCTGTACACTAATCCTAAGGCATGCCAACTATATCCAACTTTGCCCAAGATAGTTAATAAGGTAATCAATGTTCCAAACCTCTCTCTCTCTCTCAATATATATATTCATAATCACATATCATAGTTTCATATAATACTCATTTACACCATGTTCATCTCAATTCAATTCAGAACATGTAACACCCCCTAACCCTATACCGTCGCCGGTACAGGATTACGGAGTAGTACCGGTCACTATAGTTCAAACATAAACAATACAGAAATAATTATTAAGTATTTTGGAAATTTGTCTTACTGTCCCATTTATGGGCCCTCGAGACCCAAAATAGAGATTAGAAACTATTCAGGACCCAATTGAAAGCTCATGAATTTATTTTTTTCGTAAAATTTCAAAATTTTATCTATGAACAGTACTTACAAACCCGTGTGGATTTATTTTTAATTCGAACCTAGTGCAGTTGTCATACGGCTAGGGCACATGCCCGTGTGCTTTGGCCGTGTGCCTCACATGGCTGGGACACGCGCCCGTGTCTCTGCCCGTGTGGCAATACTTGGGCATTCTGTTTTACAACACTTAAGGTGTAGGGGACACACGGTCTAACAACATGCCCATGTGCCAAGCCGTGTGGACTCAAAATGAGCCTTATACCTCAAGGTTACCAACCCTGCAAATTTTAAACCACAAGCAACATAATTTCTAATCTTTTAACTTACTCAAATTATGATCTAACACATCTAAAGCATATTAATTTGACCAAAATAACATCCAATCAATATACCCTCATTGGTACCACAATTTATATCAACCATCATTGCAATAAAACACTAATTAAGCTTATTTATGCTTATACCCGAATCTGCATCTTTCATACCAAACTTAATTAAGTTATAGACTCAACCATTATCATTTATAACAACATTTACAATAACTTTCCAAAATGACCACTTTTGACATCCTAGGTACATGCCATTACCAATAATAAACATACTTCTCCACTTACAGTTTGGGATCGGCCTGGGATGTTGATTCAACGATCTGCCTTTAACTTATCCTGCACACGGAAACAAATCATACGCGGAGTATGAACTCAGTGGTATTTCTATAATCTGAACACTTAATAACATGATATACACTTAAAATCATATAATGATCATAAATGTCCATTATTCATTTCATGGATAAATTCTTTATAACTCATTCAATCTTTATCATCTATTAACCCAATTAACTTTTCAAAATAAATTCACAAATAATTTAAAATAATAATATTTTCCATTCATATGTCTCACTTATACTTCTATTCACTATTCAATTTCAGTAAATAATATTCAACTATTACATTTCATTCAGTAACCCGTATAATCCAAGCTCAATATCAGTTAATATTTTTCAGTGTCACTCAATTTATCAGTTTCATTTAGTAACATTCAATCATTCAGTAGCAATTAGTTATTCAGTAACAATCATTTGCTCAGTAGCAATCAGTTATTCAGTAACGATCAGTTATTCAGTAACGATCAATTATTCAATAACAATCAGTCATTCAGTACTTTTATTTACCCCTATTAACATGACTCGAATACTGACGGATACACGGATCCAACCATCACACCAGTACAGTACAGCACATAGTGCCTCATCGGCCAAGCCGAAGTAAACAGTAACAGCAACAGCAACAGTACGGTACTAAGTACCTCATCGAAATTAATTCGGAACAGTAACAATACGACACTTATAGTGCCTCATCGACTCAAGGTCGAAGTATCCCTAAACGCTTCTAATCCTATAGCATGCCAACTATATCCGACTTAGCCTGATACTGTTAATAGAGTTTTAATAAATTTTCAATTTTCAATCAATATACATTTCAATTAATCACATAAATTAATAATTCAATACAATTCAATTTACTTTTTATTAACATATATTCAAATTCCATATCAATCACACATATATCCATATAAATTCAATAAATTTATCACATACCAAATCAATCCATTTCAATTGTAAAACACAATACAATTAATTCTCACCTTAATTAGTTACCGTAACATTTAATCAAATTACAACAATTAATAATTAAATTTACTTTTTAATTTCAACCAATATTCACTCCAATTCAAAAATCATCTCTATGCACTTACCATACATATTAAATAATAATTTCAACAATTAAATATTAAGTTCGGATTATAGAAATACAAATCGTAATTTCCGAGCTAACCCTCGTTGTCTTTGCCTTGTCCTTTCTTGGCCGAGGTTTCCGACACAATGTTAGCTACAGAAATTAAAACAATTAAATATTATCAATACACTACCTATTCAATTTCACATTGAATATTTCAATTTTTATTCAACTTTTGTCTAAATTCCAATTTAGTCCCTAAACGGAGACTAACTTTTATTCTTCACATTTAGCTCAATATTTTCATTCAATTTTCACTTTAGACTAATTTCAACTTTCTAATTTGACCATAAAACCATAATTTTGAAATTATTTCAATTTAGTCCCTACTATTCAAAACTTATGATTTATTTTACAATTCAATCCTTATTTCACTTCTAACTTGAAATTCTACCAATTTAACCCCTAATTCTTCAATTTATTCAACATGAACAATATTTAAAAATCTAATATCTTTCAAAATTTCTACTTAAAACAAGTAGTATTTATCTCTAGGATTCTAAAAATATCAAAATCATAAGAAAATGGACTAAATTGACTTACCAATTAAGCTTCAAACTCTAAAACCACCATTTCTCCCTTTTTTTTTTCCTTCTCTGTTTCGTTTCATGTTCTGTTTCCTTTTTCATTTCTTTTGATTCTTTTTCATTTATTTACTACATATATATAACAATAATAATAATAACTATAATAAATATTTTTTAATAACAAATATTTATTTTACATTTGTATACTATTATCACCGTACACTTGTCTTTCTTTTATTTATTCTATATAATTTAATATTTTAATATAGTAAAAATCTATTTACTTAAATAAAAAGTAATTAAATAAATATATCACAATTGTACAAATATAATTATTACACATGTATATTTTTATTACCATACATTTGTCTTTACTTTAATTTATTTTATAATATAATAACAATTTAATTAAAATAAAATTAATAAATATCAAATATAAAACCATAATAATAAATAATAATAATAATAATTTAATATACATATTTATGCATAAAAATCAAAAAATTTTATGCATTTGCCGCCTCACTTAGGACAAATGGCATAATTCCATTTTGGTCCTTTTTATTTTCTTTTAATCTACAATTAAACTTTCACACTTTATTCAATTTAGTTCTTTTTCCTTATTACTCTTAATTAAGCTAATTTCACTTAATTAAAGCTTAATTAACCACTCAATTAACTTCATAAATAGTTTTAATAAATATTTAAGAATCCATTTTTCAGAAACAGAGACCCGAAAATATATTTTTCGATAACCGTAAAATTTGAGTCGTTACAGAACATCCATATCATCATATAAAAATCGAATCATGAGACAAGTAAGTTGTAACAAGACATATATATTGAATTCAAATCATGAAAGTACAAAATGTATCAGCTACTCGTCTACAACTCTCGCCTTTCCTTTCTCTCGGGACGACTCGACGTTGTCTTTAGCTATGTTCGATAATTCATGTATAGAAACAATATTAGTTTTCACCCTATCACATGAAAATCACATAATCAAACATAGTTTGCATTTCATTCATTTTAGTCGCTATATCTAAAATACTCATATTGTTTAATATTTAACATCGAATCAAAATCTAATTTCACATTCTCCCATTAAGGACCTTATATTTCTAATCTACAACATAAATTTTCAACAATTTTTAATTTATTCAATTCAATCCCTAATGTCTCAAAACTACTAAATAGCTTAATTGAATTTCAAATGAATTCCTGTTATAGAAAATTTAATAAAACAATTAAAAAAAGTGGATGAAAATACAAGAGAATTTTTCTTGTCTTTTTTTTTTATTTCACTCAGGTAAAGATTCTATTTATAATTTATAATTAACATTCAATGCAATACCATAAATGAAGCTTACTTAAGTGCTTCATTAACTCATTTATTAAACATTGCATAATGAATGAGAAGTTTTACCTCATAAATGAGGGGGATTAAAATATGGACATTCACATTTATTTATAACAATTCCAACACTTTTTTCTACTTTTCAACTTAGTCCTAATAATTGACAAATCTAAAGCATTGGTAAGCTCAATCAAACTTAGATGAT
The DNA here is from genome assembly GCF_007990345.1 of Gossypium hirsutum. Lineage (NCBI taxonomy): Eukaryota > Viridiplantae > Streptophyta > Magnoliopsida > Malvales > Malvaceae > Gossypium > Gossypium hirsutum. Next base: position 114,654,178 of record NC_053424.1, on the reverse strand, counting down.
CATAAAAACATAAAAAAATTCAAAGAAAATACTTAAGTACCTTAAAGAATTTTGGACCAATTTGTAAAAAAAAAAACAAAAAACAAAAGAGAAAATTCTTTCTTTCTCTTCCTATTTGGACGGTACAAGATTTTTTCTCTCCACTACTTGATATTTATACTAAGATTGATGTTTTAATTAACTTAATTAATCACGATCAATTTACTAAATTAAGACATATACTTCTTTATTAATTATGATTATGGAACTAAGTGGATATTATCATCATTTTCCACTATCTCATAAGTAACTATGGTTTAATAACCATTTAGGTCCCTTGGTTAATTACCAATTAGGTCCTCAAGCATTTTTTAAATTACAATTTAATAACTATTGAACTTTTACAATTTAATCCATATACTTTAATTAATGATTTTCTTGATTTAATTATTTACCCTTCTTTAATATATTTTCGTACTAACTCTTCAAATCCTTCTTTCCACATTTTCATCAAGTTGATTTTCTGAACTCAAAAACATATTCTTTAACACCGTCTAAAATTGAGTTAGTATAAATTTTTATATGTTATAAATTATATTCAAATTCAAGCACGACCCATATATTAACCAAGTTTAATTTTCCAATTAAAATTTATTTTTTAAACTTTAACATTTTTTTTCTTGGGTGACCTTTGAACTTACGAAAATATCTAATTCATGGATATATCTAATATTCATACAATTATGATAAGACCCAAAATGGAAAGATATTAGGGCTCGGATACGTCCCAAAATAGAAAAGCCAGATTCATCTCAAAATTCCAAAATGATCCATTCCTTCCTAAACCAAAAAGTAATACGATAAACATATAACCAAGGGCAGAACTGTAAACGTAGCCTTTCCGAAGGGCAATGTGTCAGTGAAAAGCGTCGCGTGGCAGCAAAAAGGTTATACGAGAAAGCTTTTAAATAAAAGGACAAAAGAAAAGTGATAATTATTTTTTTTAAAAATCCTCCTAAAAAAGAAAAAGAAAAAATCACCCGAAATTTCTCTTTCTGCTATCAGTTTCATTACATAATATATCTCTTCGATTAAAGTAAGAGCTCTCTGTTTTCTTTTCTTTTTTTAAACGATGATATAAATTCTTACCTTTTTTCTTGATTTTTTATTTTAAAAAATAAATTTTGTTTGGTTGAAATTAGATGTGAAGAAAGAGATTATGTTTTATTTTATTTTGTATTAAAATTGTAAATTTTTTTTTATGTGTATGTATTTTGCATGAGACAGGAATCGCTGGGTTCGATTTTGTCAGACAAGATCGGCCAAATTAAGATTTCAGGCAAGGAATTTTCTTGATTAAGGGTTTTCTTCCCCTTTTTTTTCCGTCCTTTTAAAGTTTAATTCTTGAAAAAAAAGAGATAATTTAGGTTTTGTTTTCATCTGGTTGTACTTGATCTGGGTCAATTGGGTGTTTAGGGTTTTTGCTAAAAAAAATTGAATTTTTAAGAGTAATTAGAAATTTGTTTGCTGTTGCTGGTTGCTTACTAAGAATTTTTAGTGTAAATTGAGATCAATTTATGTATTTTTAATTATGAGCTAGAGGACACTGGATTATCTGCTTCCTTTTGAGACTAATTATATTCATGATGATATGGGGGGAAGTTCCTTAGCTTAAGTCTGCGTAATTGAACTAATTTTCTCAATTGCTATCGAGCAGTTATTGCCTTTTAACAATGGCAAAAATGTTTTTGTTCTATGATTGTGAGAGACTCAGAGCCAATCTACACCCAATATACTAATTGTGCAGCATATGCACGGCTTAACATTAGATATAATGGATATGGTTGCAAACATGTCGGTTCTGGGAATGTATTTTGGAACTTATGGTTAATTAAAAGCCTATATTCCTAACTTCAGCTTGTTATGATGCTAAACTGATTTAAACAAAGGATGCTTCATATCATATATATTTATATATGTATGTATTTATCTATCAATGGTATTGGCAACTCCATGATGTTCTCTCTCTGATATGTTTGCTTATTGGATGTGTTACTCGGACTTTATTTATTTTTAATGAACTGGTGTTGGAAACAGTTTTGGACATGGGTTTAGGGATATGACCCTCCGAGGGCCCACCAAATATATGGAAAACCTTAGGAAAAATTGAACATTTCTATGTTTTCCGGCACAAACCCACGTAACATAGCTTCTTGGATTATTGATGTTCATACATCCTACTTTCTGCCCATACCTGTTATTCAACATTTTCCCTTTGATTGGTATTATTATCAGCTGATGCGGTGTTGTTCCTTTAATGGTTATGTTGTAAGTAAACTAATTTTCTGCAATTTCGCATCACCTGAGATCGCTACAATTAGTAATGATAGTTATGTCCGGTCTCTGGTGTACTGTTGATTGATGAATCATGATGGAGATAGTTAGTCCTAGGTATGAGTTCTTATTTAGTAAAATGATCTTTTACATGCTTAATATGTGCTCATGTCTGTTTATTGATATCCATCTTTTGGAGTTGAATCACTTTGTTGTTCTTCCTCTCTTCCTTTTGCTCTTATTTTCTTGAGTTCCTCCTTTATTTTGGCTTATCAGTAGTAAGGTGGTTTTGTTGCAGGAGATTAGAGAAGATGGACCCTCATGATGAGACGGGCCGCCAAGCTTCAGAAGGCCCCATCCTGTGTGTTAATAACTGTGGTTTCTTTGGAAGTGCGGCGACCATGAATATGTGCTCCAAATGTCACAAGGCAATGATCCTGAAGCAGGAACAGGCACAACTCGTAGCATCATCCATCGATAGCATTGTTAATGGCAGCACTAGCGGGAATGGTAAGGAACCATCTGTTGCTGCTGCTTTGGCTGTGCAATGTGGAAATTTTGGGTCAAAAATTGAATCATCCATCGATCCATCCCATATGACCTTCGGTGGGATGAAAACAAAAGAGGGTCCCAACAGGTGTAATGCATGCCACAAGCGTGTTGGTTTGACAGGATTTAGCTGCAGGTGTGGAAACATCTTCTGTGCAGCACATAGGTACTCTGACAAACACAACTGTCCTTTCGATTATAGGACAGCTGCCCGCGATGCTATTGCTAAAGCCAACCCGGTAGTGAGGGCTGAGAAACTTGATAAAATCTAAAAAGAGTCGAGGATGAAGATGAAGGTGAAGGTGAAGAATTGTGTAATGAAGTATGGGGTTTATGGTCCTACCCATTGTGTCGTCAGCTCATCATAGTGAAGGTTTATTTAAAGTTGGGTGCTTTGTCTCATTAGGTGTCCCCTTTGATTTGATATAAAAAACAAGTTGGAAAGTGGATAATAGGGAGGACACCATTGCAGTGTAAGGAAAGTCTATATTCCTTGTCAATTTGTTGGCGATACATTTAAGTTCGCCCCTGTTTGTAAGTCTTTGTTTGTGCTGGTTTGATGGAACAATCGATATGATCGCCTTGTAATGCTTCTTTTCATATGCACTTCTTTCTTCTAGTAGCACCCATAAATATGGCATTGTTGAGAAATCTGGACCATATAAGAAAACCACACCCTATCATTTTATGTTAGACACACTACCATCTTTATCATGTAGTTTCTACATATTATATAAATGGTTAGTTCCTCACTGCAAACTAAGTCAACATCGTGGAAAATTTCACTAGTCCTTATATTCAAAACCAAATTACAATTTGTCCCTTTTTACTCAAAAAATAAAAAAATAGGTAAATTAATTTTTATATCTTAAATTAAAGAATAAATTAGTTTTTTCTATTAAAAATTATCAATTTATAATGCTAAAAACTGACATGATTGACGAGATAATCAAACAATGACACATGACGTGTCATGTTTATTTCATGCTGATGTACAAAAACTATTTTTAATAACAAAAATGGGAGGAAATTTTAAATTAGTCATTGATCTTATGTATTGGGATTAATTTACCTATTTTTTAAGTAGAAGGGGTAAAATACAATTCGACTCTTAATAGAAGAACCTCCATGGTACTTTTACCCACTTTATATTGGTGTGTTTTTTGAACACGTTGTAGTACAGAGACAGTGAAAGGATGTGATTAGATGATACGGATACGAAATATAACATTTTTAGCAAGCATGGTAATCAGAATTGGAGCTGGACCATCCATTTATGTTCTTCTCTGTTGCCCTTAGCTATAGAAAAATAATCTGAAAATTTGAGTTTGTTAAAGCTGAATTCTACTACTCTAATGAGTGAGAACAAATAGAAACTAACAATTCAACAGAAACTAATTAATAATAATGTCTTAAAAATTAAAAAGTATTAGATTGAATAACCCAGAGTTGGAAATAGTATTTATATAATACAAGATATATTGAATCCAGTCATGAGAAATAAAAAAGGTTTCCATTTGACTCGGGTAAATACAAGACATGGAAACCTACAGATAAATGGTGAGGCCTTTCCTCTACTTGCTGATAGTTTCTAATTTCCGATATATCTACAATACTAGCAACCATTAAAACAAACTTTCCATAAATCTAAACCTTGGGGCTTCTTCAGACTTCATAACTCCATTTTCAGTTGATTTGCATGCAACGTTGCTGCTGCACCAAAGTTGCAATACAAGTTATTCTCATTTTCAGTTTACTTGAGATTAGAAGAACTTTATATAAACCCATGATATGAATCAAAAAGTTATGACTAATATCCAACTTGATAAAATGCATATTTACTAATTATATTCTTACCTGAATTTGCTGAGGAGTCATAACTTAAAAGTGAGTTCTCCGGAGTAACGTAATTATTGCAGACTTCTTCTCTTCCCCAAATAGGCTGCTTAAGTGTATCAAAATGCCACTGGTGCTGAAACTGTTGTCTGTATCCATTGACTTGAACGTCAGGCCACATCAGAGGCGTAACCAAGCTGGGGAAGTTACCACCATCCATAGTAGATCCACTCTTCACATAATAAAATATTACTGGACATGTTAGTGGAAACTTTCTGGTCACTAAAATCAATAGCTACTTAATGTGCTACTGTGTAAATGGAGCACTGTGTAGATGGTTATTCCCAGCATAATCTCTTGAAAAGTTAATTTATGAGCTTGACAAGTTATTTCACTAGCAAAAGAGTAATTTACTAGATCTATTTCAGTAATTTTCATTGAACGTGTTCTGCTAAGAGGCATTGTATAGTAATTGCCTGCAATCATGGGCCTTCATGTATGGACCCACTGTTCTGATTTTCCATTGAAATGACTACATCTTCATTCAGTTGACTGGCAGCCGTTATTCCCATCTAAACATTAATGAATGATTGACGGCATATACGGGTGGATGGAAGATGGTGGTCCAGACATAATCCACCGCCCTCTAGATATTAATGAGGAACAGTCTTTAAAGAAACTGGGTAGGAATCCAGTGGAAGAAACCATGTAATAAAGCGTATACCTGTTAGGCTTTACCGATCTACATAACAAGCTCATAAACAACAATCCTGGAATGAAAAAAGAATTTTTCATGAAACTTTTTCCATATAAGTCCTCGGGAGGAACATATCAGTAGCTTAGTATAAAAACTTGGCAGAGCTACTTGTTATGTGAGCGGGAAGAATCACCAGAAGGCTTTCAGTTTCCAACTTTATTTTAGACATTCAAGACAAAGGTGCCTGATACTTACTTCTGATGTGAATGAACTATCAAGGTAGAAATCAATTCTTGGGTTCACCGCTGCAAGACTCATTGATAAGAACTGCAAGCAAAGAAATAAGTTAGAAGAATCAGATCATAAAACCACAGGAAAATGCAGGTGATAAAAATGCCAGCCTAGCAGGACCTTCGCCAAATTTTACAAATGTTTCATGTTATGGTTAGGAAGCAAAGCAAACACTTCTATTCAACCAACAAAGGATGTCATCAACAAGCACCAAAAGAAAAATCAACATTTTAAGGATTGCAGAACACAAAAAAATCTACAGAAAGAGCCCTCCATGAAATTGATGATACACACCTAAAACTCTTGGCACATATTTAATATGATTAATCTCAAGTCAGATTGACCTCTATGATCATTTGAAAGTGATTTGATAGGGGCCTATCCAGTGGCCAAGTTTTTCTTCTTTTTTTTTTCCCCTATACCCTCATAGTTCACTTGTGTTGCTTAAGATCATGTCTTGAATTCATTGTGTTACAACTTTAAACCTTCTTGTATCTAAGAGAAAAAAATATCCAATGCTTGAAATGCACAATTCTTACCTCCACTTGACGTTGTAGAGACTGCACATGGTTGATGATTTCATCCAAAACCAATGCTGTACCAGAAATCTGCGGCACACAGTATTTCTCGGATCTCAAATAGTCATCAAAATAGATAAATTCGGTTTGCATTCTAAAGAAATTCAAACTACAAGGACTTTTCAGAGCAATCAACTTCTTGATCCTAAAGCTATTGAAAACAAAAATGTAGTTACCAAAGCTCTAGGTACTGGCTCCCTATAAAATAATTTAATAATGTAACAAATACAGAAAACAATTTTGTATAGGCCATAATAAGAAGCATTACTCCGTCTACATGGATGCACTGAGTGAAAAGATGGTCTAATTCATTCAAATGTTGTAAAAGAAAAGAAAAGAAAAAAAAAAACTGCACAAAGGCCAAAGAGCAGGAAGCCAACTCATTTGAAGCATATAAGTTCGAGACATACAGACATCCACCTAGAAAATGATTGTTTGGAAATTAGGACTTCAAATTTCAGAAGACCTCCTCTAAGACAGAAATTTAAAGCTAATTGGAAGCATAAACATGTCCAGTCTCCCAAAGGATGCAATGTAAATGCATCAATTTAGAAGCAATTAAAATCAACAATTTTTATCCCAACAGTTCGGCATCTCTCACCCTATCAACCATTATAGAAATCACGAATTTTTTCTTAGAAAAGGATGGTTGTTAACAGGTTTTCTCACCTAGTCTTTACTGAATTGTGGCCCCTTGACGAAGAAAAGGCACCAGAAACTGACTCAGAGCTGCTTTCACTTGTTAAAAAGATATAGTGAAATGTTAAGGGATGACTTAAGATTATACTTTGAACAATTAAACCAATTCTCCATGGACTATCACATTAAGTCCCCGTGTATTTGGGCAGGCATTTGACATATAAAAGACATTTTCTTTTGTCATCCCTCTTCTACATAACCCATAGAGGACAGATACACAGCTTGAAGTAGAAGCAAGCAATTACTCTACATCAATGAAATGGGACCCCATAAAGACATTTAATCCAACAAGCACTAGACATGTCTACTGAGCACTTCATGGTAACATCCAGCTAGCATTCCCACATCGACAATCGTCAGAGGCTAAAATTGTCATTTTACTATAACTATACACATCACATACATAATTCAAAATCCAAAAACATAAATTCAAAAGATTTGATTAGAACTAGAAAATCTAGCTTTCAATATTACTAACTTCACCAAAACAGCAACGAAATTGCGCTCGAAAAGACAAACTTAACCTCAAAAGGGACTTCTAACAAACCCTCCCCCACAATGGAAAACCAGCTAAAATATTAAAGCAACTTGAGCTACAAAAGGTCAATTACTTTTGAGTGCAAAAGGTGACAAGGAAAAAACCGTTACTAAAGAAAAGTAATCTAAAGATGTAACCTCACTTTCTATACCCCATTAAGATAGATATTCTTAATATAATCACAAAATCAAAATAAAATCATTAATTAACTAATTAATCCAACAGAACTGACCTTATTGCATCCAGGTACCAACTCCTGTAGTAGCTTCATTCGTGCATTAATCTTCTCTCTTCTTGCCTGTATTAATCACCAAAATTATTAGCTTAATAAGAAAAAAAAATGCTAATAAGCAAAACTAATTAAGGAGTCAATTATGGAAATTCGTAAATTACCCTCTCTGCTAAGCTATGGCTATCGGTTGCTTGTCCCCGGCGAGCTCTAACATGAACGTAAGGCAGTTTCTCGGCATCCTCTAAGCTCTCATTTGTTGCAGGTTTGCTTTTCTTTGTTGACCCTTTAACCTGAAAATACTCGGAGAACAAATTAATCAAAATTTTACCAAAAATGGAAAACCCCAGAAACCCTTGATCAAAATTTTCCTTTTTTTTTTGTTTTCTACCTTCTTTTCTCGATCTTTCCGCTTGATATTCCGGTTTTCCACCGTTGGATCAGAAACCAACGGCAGGGATGACGCGGTTTCCGCCGGCTCACTCTTTACCGCCTTCTCAAGATTCGCGCTTGAATTTTTCGACGTCATTTCAGGCGAGTTGCTCTTATCATTCTTGTTGTTACCTTCTCCAGAAAACACAGAGAACCTTGCATCTTTTTGAATCAAACCAGTATTAGAAGGAAAATGGAAGCTGCCTTTGAAATCTTCAACGTTCGGAGCCGAAGCAACTATGAGCTTCACCGACTCGGGAGAGTGAAGAAGCTCAACGACTTGTGTAGCTGGTAGTTCAAGTAGAGCCGTGAAGGAACTAGCATTATCAGTTGCCGGAGCCGAAATCAAACGGTGGATTTCGTCGGTAAATTGGAGCGACTCGAGTGCCGCAACTTCTCCCCCATCCGACACCGTTACATTAGATCTGGTCTCCGTCGCCCCTGCGTTTGACTCCATGTGAAAGACGAAAAAAGAACTACCCAATGTTGAAAGAAAAATAATACCCAGCTCAATTTCTTGAACATAAAGTGTACCCACTTGGTTAGTTGAACCCAATTTTGAGTCTTGAGAGCTTTGAAAAGAATAGTCAAAGAAAGCTTTGATTAGTTTCTTCAATGGCGGTAAGGCGAAGCTAAAAAAAATGAGTTTAAATGTCTTCTGCGAGAGAGTTTGTTGCTCTGCAAAAGAGGTTACTTCTCAGCTATTTTAAATATAGGTAAAGCAACGTTGCAGGGCCGTTTTGGTTTATTAATAATGTTAATAAAAAGCAATTTTTAAAATAGACTAAATTATAAAAAAAACTATTTTTTCAAAAAATTTATAGAAATATGTCAATTTTTTAAAAATTTACGAAAATTTGCCGATCTTAATAAAACGCTTTCAGTGCAATGGAAACCCAAAAAAAATGTTTTAAAAATTACTTAAAAAAAAAGAAAATGAGACTTTAGCTTTTTATATGTATATATATATCACAATTTAAGAAAACAATCAAATATTATCTAGAAACAAGTTCCAAACCTGCAATACATACACATATCTCATATCCATCATTGGTTAAAAAAATAAGAGAAATGAGATTTTAAGTCTATATAAAAGTTTATTTTTGTAAATTATATTTTTGCATTAATAGGTCACACAAAAAATTTAAAAAAAATTGGTGATGCCACTTTTAGTATTGGAAACATTTCTAATTGAATTTTTTTTACCAAAACTAGTCTATTTCTGTAATTTTTTTAAAAATGATTTTTTTGGTAATTTAGTCTCTAAAATAAAGTACATTTATTCATTTTTGTTTATATTTTGATGAAATTATTTAAAAGTTTTCATTTCAACTATTGGGTTGTATGACTTTTTTTATTAACACATCAATCGAAAACTCTTATTTCACTTTTTTTCTATATTTCAATTTTTGTTTAAGGAACAACTTTGAACGGCATCAATTTGTACACTAAAATTCAAACAACTTTCTTCTCTGATCTCCAACACTGACCATCAGACTGACTTGTATCTAAAATATTTTCTACTTATCGATGAGTATTGATTCGCAATACCAATTGTCAACTCGCTAGCTGATCTTTAAAAAAAATTCACAGCTTGGTGACTTAATAAAAACTTTTAAATAATTTAATGCTTTAAATAAAATTTTTTGAATACTTCAGTGAGTATTTTATAACTTGGTATAAGTATAGATATTATTTTTATTATATAAACTTTTTTAGAAAATTATATTTTATTTAACTTTAAGTTAGAGTAATTTTAAATTTCAATTATTTTAATTAAATTATGATTAAACATATTCTTTAATTTTTTTATAATTAAATTCAGTTGAATTTGATTTCTTATTTTTTTATTTTTTTATTCAAAGGTAAATTAAAATTCTACTGTTCCAACAGTAAAATTGATTGAGGGTGAGTTTGGATGGGCGGTGCGTTTAGCTGCGGTTAGTGTAAAAACAGCGGTGGCGGTGAGATTAGATACTGTAGCGATACTGTAGCGTGAGACAAAAAGTAAGCTAAACGCACCTCACCGCAGTCAATCGCCCATCCAAACGAAGCCTGAATTTAAGAGAAAAAGAGTTTGTTGCGGTACGGGGATGGTCCCATCAGTTTATTTATTTATTTATTTTTCATAAATTGTTATTATTTATTTTCTTATAAAATACTAACAAAAATAAAGAATTAATTTCGCAATACTTCCCTAAACTATAACCTCCATTTTAAATTTGTCTCTAAAATTTAAAATATTCTAATTACATCCTAAACTATCAAGGTTATATCAACAAGATCCTTCCATTACTAAAATCATTAAATTTTGTTGAAAGGAAAATTCATTGATTCATTTCATGTATGGGACCATACAATTTGAGAAAAAACAATAAATACGTAAAGGATAAACTTCATCAACATACCAAAACCTTCAGCCTTGGCATCAAATGAATATTATGACACGTTGATAATTGACTTTGTTACAACTGAAGCATGACATGTTTAGAGTGATTACAAGCACTTAATACGATAAGAAAATCAACCCTGGATGATCTAAAGCGGCAGGCAAAAAATTGACTAATAATACTCTAAAATGACGTGTTTTTATATATTAATCATGTGTTTATTTTGAGCTTGAGCCTACTAATTTGAGCTATTTATGTCTTTTTATCTTTTAGGGACTAAATTGGAGGCGAAAAGTAAATTCAAGGGAAAAAGCGTCAATTTAGAGATTAAATGGGCCAATATGCAACGTGGGACAAATATGGTGCCAAAAGTGCGAACATGGAAGGCACAAGGACTTAAAAGCAAATAGAAGAGATTTTATTTTGGAAGACTCTATTTTATTTTATTTTATTTATATTAGGATAATTAATATTAAGATAAATATTAGGATTATTTAATTTTAGGATTTTATTTTAATTATCTTTAATTATCTTTAATTAAATGTATTTATCTTTTTAGAATTTAAGTTCAATTAGACTATCTCCCTTGCACTATAAATAGGGGGTGAAGTGACTCTATTTGGGGATCATCTTTTTTTGTAAACACTCTCCCCCTGAAAGTCTAGGCTTTTGTTTCTTCATATTTTCTTTCAATAAAATTTTCTTTTCCATTTTTATATTTATTTTCTTTTCCACCATTATCATGAGCCACTAAAACCCTTCTAACCAAAAGTTGTCAATATTTTCCCAAAAAGGGTTCTTGAGGCCTAGAATCCGTACTTAGCCTTCTCACCAAGTATTCATCATTTCTCCGCACTCCGGGCTGACGCTTCCGTCTATGGCCCTTAAGAAGTAAGCTTTTCATTAATTAATTTAACAGTTAAATGAGATGTCAAATCATTAATTTAACTCTCTCTTTTATTAGTTTTACTTTTAAAAGATTTGCAATAACGTTTATTATGCTTTAAATTTTTCATTATAATTTATGCCATTTAACAGTTAAATTAATGTTTTTAATAATCAAAGGATTTGATTGATATATCATCAATAGTTTAGAGATATAATTAGAATGTGGGTTAATACATATATATATATAGATAACTGAACTTGACAATTAAACCTACTTGGTATATAAACTTTTTTTTTAGACCTAACTGCTACCTAAACTTGAAAATTGTAAGCCAACTTGGTATTTTCTTCATATACCTAACTAATACTATTAATATATATTGACATGGCCTTGACGTGACACTTAAGATCAACAACACGGTGACACGTAACAACCTCACGTTTTGGCATATGACAAAGTTTTTTTTATAAATTTTAAATATTTAATTTTTAAAAAAGTATAAATTACCTTACAGTTTTCAAATTTAAATACTAAATAAGTACAATTTATCAAATTTAGTTATCTCTGTATATTAACTTTTAAAATAATTTGAAGTTGGAGGGCGAAATTAAAAATAAAATTATGATTGGGAGGTGTTAATGCAAAAAAGTGATTTCCTTTGACTTTCTAGTGATTTCCTTTTTGGTTATTGCTTTAATAAGTATATAATAATTCTGATTTGATATTTTCAAGGTGCACCTTTCCGCTTTTTCTGATTTGGCAATGATTAAAGAAAAGAGATAATTTTATAAATAAAGATTATTATGGGCTTCAACCTCCAACAAATCTCCACCTTTTACCCTACTCCATTTTCTAAAGCCTCATAAATGATGTACACCATCATCAATACGCCGTCGGTGAAAGTTTTAAGAAAGCCTCGAAATAGATAAATTTTATTTTTTACTAAAAAATAATAAATTCATCGTTTCTGTTAAAATATTTTTTCATTTGTATTATTAAAAATTAGCATAACTAATAGAATAATTAGATAGTGATACGTGATATACCATGTGCACCTCATGCTGAAGTATAAAGATCTGTTTTTAACAATATAAATGAATGTAATTTTTAATAAAGGACTTGTTTACTCTTTGATATAACGTACAATGACTTATGTATTCATTTTTAATAGAGGGAGTAAAATGTAATCTGACTCCTAATATAGGGGCTTTCATGATACTTTTACCCTTTATAGTTGTTATTTTGTTTTTTTTTAATGAATGTTGTTTTATTGTTTTTATAAGTATAAATTATAAGTAACTTTAGAGGTTACTCTATAATAGGGATATGATCAAATTAGTTTCTTTACTATTAAATGGATCAATGCAATCTCTATACTATTCTAAATTAAAATAAAGTTAACATTTAAAGTTAATATATTTAAAGTTTTTATAGTTAAGTTTCACAATCAATTATTAATATAATCAATTAATTAAGATGGAGTTAATTAATTTAACCCAAACAGACTTAATAATATTGCTTATATATATATATTGAAATATTTTATTTATTATTACATTTATAGTACTTTCTATTTTATATCATATCTAATTAATTTGCATATAATAAAAAAATATACATCATATTTTAATTTCTTATTATTAAAGTGGTCCCTCTGGACGGGGATTGACCACTTTAATTATTTTTTTATGGCAGAAGAAGAGTCGTCATTGTCCTGAATTCATTTATAATCACTGTATATAATTAAATATATTGCAAATTTATTGTTTTTGTGACTGTTGAAAAAGAGTAATAAATTTTGATTCCATGAACTGCAGACCCTTTGACCTCCCAATTTAGGTTGCTTTGACTCTTTTTTAATTATTTTAAAATATTGGTTTTTATTTTCAAGAATTTAATTTTTTTATGTTGTAAATATTAAAATTTAAAATTAATTGTTTTAACATTTTTATTTTTTTGTTAAATTTATTTTTGTAATATTTGAAATAAAAAATTTACTTAGTAATAATAGAGAAAGAATTATATAAAACAGGGGTGTCACGTCATCTTGTATCCCTTTCTAATTATTTAATGACATTTTAGCAAATTTTTTTATGTCATTGATACATGATTTTGGTAATATTTTTACATTTAACCCCGAACCCTAAATCTTAAACTCAAACCTAAAACTCTGAATCAAAAGATCAAGTTTAAGGTTTAAGGTTGAGTTTGAGGCCTAAGGTTCAAGTTCGGGGTTTAAAAAAAATGACCAAAGTTGATGAACATGGGACATAGTTAGAAACGAAGCTAGACTTGCTGCATAAGGGTACACACAAGTTGGAAGAGTATATTTTGATGAGACTTTAGTTATAGCATGTCGTTTGGACATCAAACTCTCCCAAATAAATATCAAGAGTGCCTTCCTAAATGCCATCATTAATGAATAGGTATATATTTCTCAACTTAAAGATTGTATTGATCATGATAACCTCAATTATGTCTATAGGTCATCTAAGGCACTTTATGGACTGAAACAAGCTTACAAATCTTGGTATGAAAGCTCATTGTGAAATTATGTGACAAGGGCTTTGTGAGAAGTGTTGACAAAACTAAACAACAAAATCACTAAGGATGAACATGGTGTGGCATCTTATGTGACCTTGTTGAGAAGCATAATTGGAAGCCTATTGTATCTTACAACTAGTAGATATGATCCATGCCACAATGTTGGAATATATGTAAGATATCAAGCTTCACCAAATGAGTGTCGCTTGAAAGTTGTTAAGAGGAATATTAAATATGTTTGCAGTATCTTTTCCATTGGCTTTACTTGAGTTTTTATTAGCATCAAACTTTTTATTTCTCTTGAACATCTTTTTAAAAGTCTTATTGAAATTCTGAGTAAGTGGATCCATTGGTTTTTGCAGCTCTTCGATGGCAGCATATCCTTTAGAAGCAACTAGGGTTGCAACTTGCAAGGTAATACTTTTCTTGCTTTTGTTTTGACTCTTACTTTTCTCATCAAGGTTCATCTCAAAGGTTTGCAGGGAACCAATAAGTTCATCATTTTTCATGCCATAAATATCCTTAGTTTTTTTTGTAACACCCCCATACCTAACCCGATCGCCGAGTCAAGGCATCAGGATGTCACATTCGTTGCCAAAGCAATTACTGAACCAAAGCAACTACTGAAAATTTCAGATAAATTTATCTTATTATTTAATTAATGTATATTATTAACTAATTTTAGTAATAATTGAATTTACAATAGAACTAATTATGAGTTAAGGAGCTCATTAAAACATCCACAATTGATCAAAGACCAATTTGTAAAGTTCATAAAAATTTTTGAACTGTCGTTGCGACGTTGGGGGTTTCCACGTCGTGACATGGCAAACTTGTCATCATGACATCGTTTCCATTTCCTACAAGTTCCACGCTTTATTTTTATTTATTTATTTTATATTATTACTTGAACCGTATTCAGATGTCATAACCACCACTTCAATTTACATATCATCCACTTACATCTATTTCTAATCTCAAGTCCTCATAAAAACATGATATTCAATTAAATATAACAAAGTTATAAAATTAACACAAATATTAAAATTTTACAAATAAGACCATTGGAGGACTTGCACTTGCAAAATTAATTTACCACTTTATGTATATTTCATATTTATTTCTAAATTGTGCTAATCAATTTAATTCTTCATAAAATTTTAACAACGAATTCACATCAATTAACAGTTATTCACTTATTATGTTATCAATTCATTTAAACATACCCATATGTATCAATCATTCCATCACCTACAACCATTTCAAAACATTTCAAATTCATCTACTATATATATATTCATATATTTTTTCTCCTCCTCCTCTTCATTTCACATCCTTTATGTATATATTTGTTAGAATCTTTAGCTTTTAGTATATAACATGCTTATATGTAACATTATCTATAATTCCATTGTTTACTTATGTGTTTATATCAAAGCTGTCCACTTGAGTCATAATCACTAAATTATTTATATCTAGAGCTACAGAATTCTAAATTAAGATCCGTTTGATGTTTTTGAAACTAGACTCAAATATGTTTTTACCATAAAAATTACATAATTTATAATTTATCCAATAAGTACAGTAAAATCTTCAAATTTATCCCTGTTCTATTGTTTAACAGCTTCGACCTTTCTTTACTAAAAATTAATTATCTCTTAGTACGGGCTTTGGATGATGTTTCCATTTGTTTCTATTGAAAATAGACTAATTAAGAATTTAAAAATATAAATTTAAACCCCTAATTATTATTTTTACAATTTTTTGATGATTTTTCAAAGTCAGAACAGGGGAACCCAAAATCAATTTGAGTTTGTCTCACAAAAATTCATATATCTCATAATATGAAATTCTTTTGCTTACACTGTTTCTTTTATGCAAAACTAGACTCAATAAGCTTTAATTCCATACTTTAATTAACCTCTAATTCAATTTATAAAATTTTTGGTGAATTTTCAAAGTCAGACTACTGCTATTGTCCAAAACTATTTTAGTGCAAAATGTTGATAACCAAGTTTATAATACCCTCTTTCCTTTCTCTACAATATTTCCCATCACTTCCTCTTCCCTTCACTAACATATCAAGAACATAAAACCTTATATAAGAAAACTCTACTCTAACATCATTTTCATACTTTTTCAATAATATTAAAATTAAAAGTATATTGAAATCTTAATGTTCTTACATTGTCCTATTGATTTCAATATTTTCTCTCTCCTCCAACTTTCATTTTCTTGAATCCAAGGTGATTTTCTTATTCTCCATAGTCTCCTTATCACTTTTCTCTCTTAGTGATTATGAAAATTTCTTGAAATTCTTGGTAAAAATAGTGGATTTTTGGTGGAAGGACCAAATTGTAAAGACAACAATGTTTTCTTCTTCTCCCCCCCTCACTCATTTTGGAAAGATGGGAGGATCCTCCTTTTTTTTTTCATCTTCCTCTCCTTTTATACTACTAGCTATTTATAATAAAATATTAGTAAAATATCTCATTAAAATATTAATAAAGTAATATTTATTTAATTAAATAATTAAAAAATATTATCAAAATATCTCCAACATCATCATTGTCTTCTAGAGTTCTCTCTCTTTCTAATTGACCATTTTGCCTTTTATGATCTTTTAAAATTTCATCCTTGAATCATCATTTAATTTGGTAAAATTACGATTTAGTCCTTCATAATTCTTCACCTATTCAATTTGGTCCCTGCATGCCAATTCCATATCATATTAAATTGGATTATTTTCACTTTTGGTCCTTCAACTTTCTTATTCTTATACTTTGATCCCCTAAATTTTAAATATTTACACTTGAGCCAAAAACTTTTCACGTATTTATGATTTAGTCCTTACTTTAAATCAATATACTAAAACCTACTTCTTAATTATTATTATTATTATTTAATACTCCTCAATATTCTCTTTTATCATCTTTATATTATTTTCTTATTTTATCGAGAAATCAATTATACATCATGTCATGCTTATTGATTTAACTCTCTTTTGATATCTTGCAACTTTCATTTTCTTTGATATTATACCTTATTTCACTAAAATTTTATCTCATATTATTTACGACCAAGGGGGTTTTGAGGATGTTACATTTTCATAGTAGTCACATTAATTGTAAGTTTCTTATGCAAAGATTGGAGCAATTTCCTCATAAGCTTTGAGTTTGAATATTCCTTTCCTAGTGTTAATGCCTGATTTAAGATATCATAGAGTTTAGCATAATATTTTGTTAAACTTGTTTTCTTACATTCTCAAGGTCTCAAACTTAGTAGTTGGTATTTAAAGCTTAGACTACTTCATATTATTGGTTCTTTCAAATGTAATCTTAAGAATTAACTAGATTTCTCTAGAACTTCCATGCATCAACGCCACTGAAAATAGCATTTAGGGCATTAGAGTTGCCACTAGTGTAACACCCCTAACTTGCATTTGTCACCGAATTGGGGTTCCAGAGTATTACATTAACATTTTAACCTTTAATATTACTAACTCACAAATATTCAATTATAATTACAAATAATCAAATTACATTCCATTTATAATAAATATACACTTACGAGCCTTAATCTGAGCCACGAGGCCCTAAAAATAGTTTGGGAGCATTCTGGGTTCAATTCGAAACAAAATAGAAAAATTAAGAAAAAGTTGAAAATTTAGAAAACATAGGACACACGGCTATGTGGCAAGGCCGTGTGTCACAGCCCAGATCATGTGGACATTCGAAGTCCAGACACACGGCCGTGTCCCAGCTCGTGTGGATATTCAAATTAAGGTCACACAACCGTGTCGCAAGCTATGTCTCATATTGTGTAACAAACTATTTTAGGACACACGGCCATGTCGTGGGTTGTGTGCCAGGCCGTATAAAACCTGCATCTAAAGACAGTAAGACACACGACCATGTGAGTTGGCCATGTGTGTTACACGGTCGTGTGATAGTCCGTGTCCCAGGCCGTGTGCAGCGTATTTAACGTGTAAATCAAGCCATTACATACGCCATTCATTGTGCAAAAAGACATACCATAACTAGATAATTTCCTAGGTTCAAAATCACGTTCAAATGCCAAAATTTCATTCATCCTATACTTAACCAATATGCCATTCAAATGCAACTCAAACAAAAATTAATTATTCAAATAAACAAGCTAAAAGAACATATGAACTTTCCTACTCAAACATCCACCGAAATAGCCAAATATAACCATTCTCACCAAGTTGTCATCGAACAAAATATTTCCTATTCACATAGAAAATTATATACATCCAAAAGGGTCAAGCTCATGAAACATACTTATTTCATTCAAAAACTATATACAAGCATCTGTTCCAAGGCAATCCATAATTCAAACGTCTACATGACATTTAATATAAGTAACATCCACTCAATTCAACTATAGACCAAAAGACCTTGACTCAAACATTATCATCCAAGGTACATGCTAAGACACAAAAAGAAATACGTCACCAACATTGAGTTCGGGATTATCGTTGGATGCTAAGTCGATAGTCAAAATATAGGTACCTAACCTACACACAAAAGAATGATCAAATACTAAATAATTTCATAACCCAAAGAACTATATTTGGATTTAATAATCCATTAATTCAAAAATATAACTTGTAATGGTTATTACCACATAGTGTATCATGGGTTCATGAACATTTCATATACAATTCAAGCTATCTCTCATTTACCAAACAAATTTAAGGGATTGGTTAAATATTATTAATATTGACCAACCTGTTATTGGCACCCAGTGCTTGACGAATAAATTATAACAAAGTTTTGCGCTCAACGCTAGTCGGATAAATTGACATTAGATGTGCCTTGCACTAGTCGAATAAATCAACAAAGATTTGCACCCAGCGCTAGTCAGATTAACTGACGATATTAATTGTGTGCCCAGCACTAGTCGAATAAATCGACAAAGATTTGCGCCTAGAGCTTGTTAGATTAGCTGACGATATTAATTGTGTACCTAACACTAGTTGAATAAATCGACAAAGATTTGCACCTAGCGCTAGTCAAATAAACCGATGATCACATACGTAATTACAAAATCCAAATTTCCTGATTTTATAATTCAATCATTTGCAACAAATAACTGTAAGACAATCTTTGATCTATTTCGTGATCATATATACATACACAATTTAATAATTTTTCATTCAATCCGGAATAACCAAATTACGTATAAGAATATAAATAAATATCCATGTAATAGTTAAATTAATTAAACTACATAAATAAATAGAGTTCGAGTTCAAGGATTACGAACTTACCTCGACTGAAACGGTTACTAAAATGGAGTCGATAACTAGTCTAAAACTTTTGTTTTTTCCTCGATTTAGACCCAATAGTAGCATCTCTTGAACTAAATAATATAATTTCATTTAATTAAACAATTCAAATAATTTTAAAAAATTAATTCAAGCCTATAACCTATTTTAATGTTAATTTACAAAATTACCCCAATATTTTTTCTTTTATGCAATTTAGTCTTTAAACTCATAACTTGCACATTTACCAATTTTAGTTACCAAACATGCTAGCCGAATTTCTTACTTTTTAGGCTTTCTAACCTGCCCATTTTTATCAAGATTTCACATTAAATCCCATGAATTTTACTCTTTAAACAATTTAATCCCTAACTTTCAAAATCACTAAAAATCCTCTAACAAAATATGTTTATTTAACAACCAAGCTTAATATTCTACTAATTAATTTAAAAAAACATTTAGAATCATTAATGGAAGTCCCTAAATCTTTAATAATTTTAAGAATTAATCCTCAGGCTAGCTAGATTAAACTAATACAAATTTAAAAACATAAAAACTACAAGAAACGGGGTAAAATTACATACCATGCAATGGAAATCATACTTGGCTGAAAGCTCACCCTAGCTATGGCTTCATTGGTTTTGCAAACAAAAACAAATAGGTTGAAGATGATGATATTTTACTTATCATCTTTTATTTTATTTTTAATTTACCTAATTACCCAATTAACTTTTAAAATTAAAGTAAATTTCATCAAATGCCAAGCCATGATCATCCATTATAGTTAAATTTGGTAAAATTACTACTTAAGGCCCTTACTTTATGCTTTTTTACCCATTTAATACAAATAAGTCTATAGCAATTAACTTTTGCGACTTTCACAATTTAGTCCTTTTTCTTTAATTAACTATCTATACATTAAAATTTTTTAATAAAATTTTAATATAACCCTAATAACACTCAATAAATATTTACAAGCTCGGTTTATAGAAACAAGGTCCCAATACCTCTTTTTCTAAAACCACTTGACTTTAAGGATTTACCACTTAAACCTAATTATTCGTTTAAATAAAAAAATTCTCAAATCAAAATTTATTATAATATTATATTTGACTTGTAAATATTGAATAACAACATTTACGAATCCACTCGTCAGATTTGTGGCCCCGAAACCGCTGTTTCTGACACTACTGAAAAACGGGTTGTTACAACTAGCAAGCTATTCTTCCTCACTCGTCCAAGTAACCTTAGATTGGGGAGTCTTCACTCTCAAAACATCAGTAGAGGGAGGTTCTCACCTTGTCAAAATTGAACATCAAGGCTTCCTATAACACCTCAAACCCCTATCCGTCACCGGAACAGGGTTATGGAGCATTACTAGACTTTACATACTAATTACGAATATTTCATTACCTTTATTATATAGAACAAGAATCAATCATATAACACTCATATTATCCCTTAGATGGGCCCTCTTCCTCACTCGTCCAAGTAACCTTAGATTGGGGAGTCTTCACTCTCAAAACATCAGTAGAAGGAGGTTCTCAACATGTCAAAATTGAACATCAAGGCTTTCTATAACACCCCCTAACCCCTATCCGTTACCGGAACAGGGTTACGGAGCATTACTAGACTTTACTGACTAATTATGAATATTTCATTACCTTTATTATACAGAACAAAAATCAATCATATAACACTCATATTGTCCCTTAGATGGGCCCTCGAGGCCCAAAATACACTTTAGAAGTGAATCGGGACTAAACTGGACACTCAGGAAATTTTTCTCAAAATCTTAAAATTTTTATTAGGAGCAGGGGGCACACACCCATGTGGCAGGCTGTGTGAGCTCGTGTCTCAGGCCGTGTGGGCATTCGATGTGAGGCACACAACCGTGTCCCAGCTCGTGTCCTTACTCGTGTAACTCTCTGACTTGGGTCACAAAGCCAACCACACGCCTCTATGCTAGGCCATGTGCTAAAACTTAGGCATTCTGTTTCGAAATTTTAAGGTGCAGGGGTCACACAGCTAGACTACACGCCCATTTGCATGGTCGTGTGTCACACATGGCTGAGACACATGCTCGTGTCTCTGCTCGTGTGGATAAAAATATGCTATTTTAAGGCCACTTTTCTCACCCTTTTTGATATCAACCTACACACAACATTTAAATACACTAATATATCCCAACTAAGCAAACAAAACCAACCAATACATGTTCTAAACATAATATAACATTACATATACATCAATTACTTATACTTACCCATTTAACTCATTTCATTGATTTATCAAATTCTACTACTAATTACACACATAAAAACATTTAATATTCACAACCACAATTCAAACTATTTTATTGCCAAACCAACCCTATACATGCCATATAAACCAAATTTTACATTTCAAAAACTATCGGATTAAACTTGATAGAGTGGCTTGATGTGTTGATCTGATCTCCTGATCACACGTTAATCTACAATAACATAAAACAACACAAGTAAACTTAATAAAGCTTAGTAAGTTCAATAGATTAAACTTTGATCTTACCGAAATTAATATAATAAACTAAATTGTAAATAAATTATACATTCTCCCTGTCAAATACAACATAAGTCAATGAACACACTTCCTTCAGATCAATATTATAAATAATTGATAAACCGTAATATATACATATTTTTACCCTATGCTTGGCATATTTATGAATTATTTTTTCCTTGGTTGTAGTGAATTTGATGCTCCTAATCCTTTAATTTCATGTTTTATACTCAGGAGAGCTTAGGATAGCAAAAAGAGCGAGAAACGGGCCAAAAACGAAAAAATAGGGCTTAAAATAGTGTTACACATGGCCTAGGCATTTCCACACGAGTAAACCACACGCCTGTGTGTCATGGTCATGTCGACATTAACCCAATTTAGAATTGCACATGGTTTGAGCAATTGCACATGGGCGAGGCATACGGCCGTGGCCCTGTTGAGCCCAAGTCTAGTTCTACTTGGAAAAGACCACTTTTGAGGGTTTGGAAGCATTCTAAAGCCTATATAAACACCCTAGAAGAGGATTAGAGGAGACACGCAAAGTTAGAGGTAGAAAATATTCGAGAACAACTATCAGAATCACCTCGGAGCCAGGATCTACATCAAGATTGAAGATTTTCATCCAATTTCCTAGAAGTTCTTTGGGTTTCTTTATGTTTTATTGTTTTCCAAACTTTGAGATGTTTTCCATTATTATTATGAACTAAACTCCCTAAATATCTAAGGGAGATGAAACCTAAGACGAATCTTATTACTCTTTGATTTATATGATAAATACCTGTTCTTATTCTTAATTGTGAGTTTTAATTCTAGCTTTAATATTCCAGGATATTAATTCAAGTTTTTGATGTGCTTATTCAGTGGAGAAAAAGTCCTTGTTTAAGAGTAAATCATTCATAATTAATCGGAGTTTCATGTAATCCTAGAAATAGGACGACATAAATCTGCCGGATTAGATTCAAATCTAATAAGAGAATCCATAGATCGAGTTAATGTGACAATAGGGGTTTTAATTAGAAAGAGATTTCGATTAATCAACCTAGAGTCAGCTATTTTTAGTCTCAAAAGGGATATTAACATAAATTAGGGATTTCTACGGAATAAGTCAAGTGAATAAATCGTCTAAGTCAAAGGTAATAAGTGAAGTCTAGGTGGATTCTTCCTTGGGTATTGTCTTCTCCATTGGTTTTCCTAAAGTATTTTCCAACTTTCATCTCTATCATAATCTTAGTTAATTAGATAATTAGTTTAGTTTAAAAATATTCTCTTAAATTTTAGGCTAAATAATAAAAAGATAGTAATTACTAGTACTTTTAGACCTCGTGGATACGATATTTCCGGTCTTACCCTAACTATACTACTGTTCAATAAGTGCGCTTGCCTTAATTCAAATTTTTAGTTAGTTTAACGACCATCAAGTTTTTGGTGCCGTTACCGGGGACTCAGATATTAGGAACGCTTAATTTTTATTACTTTAGCCATTTTTTATTTTTATTGCAAATTACTTTTTAATTTTGCTTAAATTACTAAATTTTCTTTTATTTACTTCTGGTAGGTTTTCATAGTTTATGACTAGAAGAAACCCGTCAGGACCTTTACTTTTTGATAGTGAGATCGAAAGCACAGCTCGCAGAAATCGAAGAGAAATAACGCGAAGCCTATAATACATAGAGGAAGGGCAAGAGGACAATATTCACACTACAACCGAGGAGATAGATAATAATCAGAATAATCTGCGACCCCCTGTGGTTGCTGCAAACCCAGTAAATTAGGATCCTACCCTCATACTATGTATGATTATGTTAAACCTACTTTAACAGGAACTGAATCGAGTATAGTTAGGCCTGCTTTTGCTGCAAATAATTTTGAACTGAAACCTAACACAATTCAAATGATACAACAGTTTGTTTAGTTTGATGGTTTGCAGGACGAGGATCCAAACACTCATTTAGCAAATTTTTTGGAATTCTGCGACACTTTTAAGATCAATGGCGTTTATGACGATGTCATTCGCCTTTGGTTGTTTCCATTCTCATTGAGGAACAAAGCTAAACAATGGTTAAACTTGTTACCATGAGGGTCAATCACTACTTGGGAACAAATGACCAAAAATTTTTTCTTAAATATTTTCCGCCGGCTAAAACGACTAAACTAAGGAATGATATCTGAAGAGGCTTATGAATTTATTGAAGAGATGTCCCTGAATAACTATCAGTGGCAAGTCATGAGAACAAAGCCGATGAAAGCAGCTGGTGTTTTCAACCTCGAAGCGATTACTATGCTATCTAACCAGGTAGAACTTTTAAATAAAAAGATTGATGGTTTGTATAGTTCTACCCAGGTACATCCAGTGATGAGGTGCAATTCAAATGGATGAGGAATACATAACACAAAATATCAATCCTTCAACCCTACTACCGAGGAGGAACAAGTCCAATATATAAGTAATAATTCTAAACCTCAAAATAACCCTTATATTAACACTTATAATGTAGGTTGGAGGAACCACTCAAATTTTTCATGGGGAGGCCAAGGAAATCAAAAACCACAACATCCTCCAGATTTTCAACAACCACCTTACCAGCAGGAAAAGAAGCTGAACCTTGAGGATATGCTAATGAAATTCATCGCGGTATCCGAAACACGTTATTAAAACACCGAGACAGCTCTGAAAAATCAGCAAGCAACGATTCAAGGGCTCGAAACTCAAATAGGACAGCTTGCTAAGTTGATTTCCAAACGACCACAAGGGAGCTTGCAGAGTAATACTGAAACTAACCCAAGGAAACAGCTTAATGTGATTACTGTTCAAGATGAAAAAGAGTTAGTTGAACCTGAACCAGAACCGAGGCAAGGAATTGTGGTAAGTAAAGGTAAGGATGAGGTGGGCCACAGTGAGAAAAAATGGTAAGCAGAGAATTTAAACCTCGTGTGCATACCCTAAGGCGACAAGAAAAGACCACACGGATGAACAATTTGATAAATTCTTTAAATTATTAAAGAAATTACATATTAACTTATCATTTGTGGAAACTCTTTCGCAGATGTCAAACGCAATTAAATTTTTAAAAGAGGTCTTAGCAAATAAGCAGAATTTGGATGAGGCGTCGCATGTGGAGTTGAACGCAGTTTGCTCAGCCATTCTACAAAATAAGCTACCCAACAAGTTGAAAGATCCAAGGAGTTTTACGATTCCTTATTTAATTGGTAGTTTAAATGTTAACAATGCTTTGGCTGATTTAGGGGCAAGTATTAATGTCATGCCTTATAAAATGTTTAAACAACTAGGTCTTGGGAAGCCCAAACAAACTAGAATGAGCATTCAATTGTCAGATAAATCAATCAGATTTTCTAGGGTTATTATTAAAGGCGTGCTTGTTAAAATTGACAAATTTATATTCCCAATTGATTTTGTTGTTCTAGACATGGAAGAGGATAATGATGTGCCTTTGATTCTAGGACGACCCTTTTTAGCGACTGCTAGGACTATCATTGATGTTGGCACAGGTGAACTAATACTTCGTGTAGGGGATGACACAATTACTTTCCAAGCTTGTGATTCTACTAAAATATCTAGTAATTGAGACGATTCGGTTAACTTAAATAATGTTACAACTTCTTTACAGGAGTCCCCTAGGAAGATCGTAATGAAGCCTTATTCTACTCCATGCCACAAAAATGGAGTGATTCAAAAAGAACGACAGCTTCAGATCGATGGACTAGATGAATGGCGAACACATGTTAATGAGAAATCACAAGCACACGAAAAATCAAAACGACACCACGATAAGCGTTGATATTGAGAAAGAGTAGTCTCGACTCTGTAATTCACTGTAATCACACGAAATTGAGGTAAGTCGAGCTTAGACTTTAAATAAGTGCTTCTCGGGAGGCAACCCGAGCACTAACATAACTAACTAGTTTATTTTAGTGATTTTTAGTGTTTTTGTGTACGTACAGTGGCCCACACAGCCTGGACACACGGGCGTGTCCAAGGCTGTGCCAAAACTGGAGCTTAAATTTCAAATTTTAATTAAGTCAGGGAGCCACACAGGTAAGGCACACTGGCATGTGGTATACTACACGGGCGTGGGAGAAGAGAACAACATCACACACGGCCGTGCGATACGGTCGTGTGAACCACATTGGACCACCACACGGTCGTGTCCTCATGCCATGTGACGATTAGACATTAAATTTTCGCGATAAACACAGGTTGAAAACGATACACACAGGCGTGTGACACAACCGTGTGGCCCAACACGGGTTTCACAAGACCGTGTCCCTTTTTACACCCCCCAAACGCTAAATTTTTTTTCTTTTGTCTTCTTCCCCAACTCACCCAACCCTAGCCGCCGTAGCCTTCTCCCTTTCTCCTCTTTCTCTTTCTTTTTCTTTTTTTCTTTCCTTCTTCTGTCATTTTTTCCTTCTTCTTTCCCTTTTCTTCTTCCCTTATCCTTTCTCCCTATTTTTCTCTTAACCACCGCGCGTCGCACGGCCTATTCCCCACGATCGTGCCTCCCCCAACGCCTA
The DNA here is from genome assembly GCF_007990345.1 of Gossypium hirsutum. Classification (NCBI taxonomy): domain Eukaryota; kingdom Viridiplantae; phylum Streptophyta; class Magnoliopsida; order Malvales; family Malvaceae; genus Gossypium; species Gossypium hirsutum. Next base: position 114,627,826 of record NC_053424.1, on the reverse strand, counting down.
CCACACCAACAGCCCGTTCTCCCCCGCCGTCTGACCTATCTCCCGCTCCTCCTTAACCGTCGGCTAACTACCACCGTTTGTAGTCTCATCATTTCCTATTTTTTATTATTTTTTCTGTTTTTTCCTTTTTTTTATTTTATTACTATTTTATTTTTATTTTTATTTTTATTTCATTTACTCATTTATTGCTTACTTATTATTATTTTTAATTATTTCTTTACTTTCTTTTTAATGATACTTCTAGTTTATATTACTTTATTATCCATTTTAGTATTATTGGTTTTATTACATAAAATTAATTTATATTTATTATAGTCTCATTCGTATTTTTTTTAGTTGCATTATATTGGGATTAGTGGATTATTGATGCTAATTGCATATTAACTTTTCTTGCTACTATGATCCTCTCTAAAGTTTGTCACTCATTAATAATATTATTTAGATTTTAGCACAATGTTTCATTGGTTGCTTAGTGTCCTCCTTTATTATTATTATCTCTAACTTTATTTTTATTATTAGTCTCTCTTTCTTCTGTTAGTTTATTCATCTATTTATTTTCTTTCTTGCTCTTTTCAGGAACACCATGGTAAACACACGAGGCAAGAAGATTTTCGCCCCCGCTTCAAAAAAGTGGAAGGGTCCTGGCACAACCTCATCGAGCACTTCGACTGAAGCTCGTCACCCACTGCTTCGATTCACCTCCAGCCCACAAGACGACCTGTTTCAGCTACGTGTATGACCATTGGGAGTGGGCCGATGTATTGACTGGGCCGCTTTGGAGCAGGTCCAACTTGCTCACCTTGTTCGATTCCATCTCGATACCGCCACATGGGATCGGTTCTTTGCAATCATCAAGCTCACATATTCAGAGCTGACATTGAAGTTCTGCACTACTTTCCACCTACAGCAAGTGATGAACACATACGACGAGGCTGGTACTATCGTTTTTAGACTTGGTGGACTTGTCAGGCATATTAGTGTACCCGAGTTTGGAGCTGCTTTGTACCTCTACACAAAGGATTTCATGGCTTTGAAAAATTTTCTATAGCTTAATCGTTACATACACTATTTTTCATCTTGCTGTTGGATCGACCTTACGACGAGCACGGTTCCCTATGACACGAGTCACTCGAAAGCGACTTCTCCCTCCAGCACTACGCTACATTCATGCCATCTTGGCTCACACTTTGACTAAGAGGAGAAAGAGCACCGGAGTAGTTAGCACCACAGACGCGTACTTCCTATGGAGCATGGCGACTGGCCATGTATTTGACTTGGCATATTTTATCGCCCTTGACTTTTGCCACCAGACGGATTGCCATAGGAGGGGCCACATCTGCCTTGGCCCTAACGTGACTCGCCTCGCTCGACACTTCAGCCTCTTCGACACTCCAGAAATGTCATCGACACTCACATTAGTCGGCCAGATGTCTCCGCATATAATTTCCATCATGATCCATTTACGGATGATAGAGCGACATCGTGGATTCGACCCTCCTCAGTACAGACTCATCCACTCTACTGACTAGGATGAGCTAGAGGACATTACTGACGATGTCCCTCCCCCTCACGAGGACCCACCCCCACCGCCACCACCGTGTCACCAACCTCCTGCTGCCACTTTAACAGACTTATCCGAGCGATTCAATCGCTTTGAGCAGCAGTGTGTCAAGCGATTCGACAGCATCGACACCACTCTCCAACAGATTTGCCACCACCTCCATATTTCTTCTCCAGCGCCACCGGCTCACGACTCTGATAATGAGGACCTTTGAGTCCCTTTATTTTATTTTTATTTTTATTTCAATTTTATTTTCTCTTATTTATTTTTGAAGACTTATGTTTTATATTTTTAAACCCTGCTTATCTTTATGATTATTATTGAATTATCCCTTATTCTCTTCCACAGTGGTGTTTATTTTCTTATTAGCACCTCAGAATCATGCCTTTAATTCGGCTTTCTCTACAATTCTAGCTCTCGCTACTCCAAGGATCTCATCCAAATATTCAGGGCAGTTTCACTTCTCTCCCTCTCTTCTGATATTATGCTTATATTGTTGTTAACTATTTTTATACATTAAGGACAATGTACATCTTAAGTGTGGGGAGGTTATCTATGTGATTATCAAAAAATCCCTGAATTTTTATCTTGTTCTCAAATAATTTTCTCATATCATTATTGGAGTAAATTTTGATTGATCTATGATTTTTATTGATATGTTTTGAATTAAATCATAGGTAATTGTGCATTGATTGTTTAAACTTTAAGACACTAGAGAATCGAGTACGGTAAGTTGAAATTTTTGAGAATTAAAATTGCTAGGTTGTTTCCCTAAATTGAGGTATTATCTTGAAGTTTTGAATTTAAGGATTGACATCAAATACCCATAATTTTCGTGAGATTTTGAGCCTTTTAGAGCATATATCTTTCTTGCTCACTGATTTTATTGATTATGAGTGTGTCAACATTGATTTGTTATTCTAGAACTTGCATCGATTATACATGTCAAGACCACACCTTTGATTTGATATAAGAAAATGATAAATATACTTAGGTTTTAACCCATTTACCCTATAAAAAGCCTACCCTCATAATTAACCGCTAGTGAACCCCTTTGAGCTTAACAAACTATTTTTTTTAATTTACCCTAAATTTTAACCCCTATATCATACTTTTTGATTCGTTGAGAATTTCTCCTAATTCATTGAGTCCCTTTTTGTTGAGATTTGATTTGGTTAATTGCCTAATTATTTTCTTTCATTCGAATGTTATAATTTTCTCTTACAATTACTTATTCTTATTCTTAAAAAAAAACATTTATCCACACCTTAACCCAAAGCCTCGTTACAACCCTTCAAAGACCTTTTGATTTGTGTATCATCTCATTTATAGGGGTGGTGATTTGATTTTTATGCAAGCCTATGGTAATAACTTTTCATATTTGACTAATGAGTGCTTAATCATTGAAACTTAAACACATTGAGTGAGTTGAGTGAATCTTTAGTGAGGATGTCAACCCTTGTCAATTTGTAATTAAAGGTAATTACTTAGATAAAGGGGGATGCCTATAATTTTATGATTAAAATGCTCAACCTTGACTATTTGAAACCTTAATGTTCTTTTACTTAAATTTTCAATATGTGATTGATTGTGGATTATTTTGAAACATTATTGATGAGAATTATAAGTTGAAAAGAATTTATTTTGATTGTGAGTTAAGGATTTTGCTTAGGGACAAACAAATGCTTAAGTGTGGGGATATTTGATAAACCGTAATATATACATATTTTTACCCCATGCTTGGCATATTTATGAATGATTTTTCCTTGGTTTTAGTGAATTTGATGCTCCTAATCCTTTAATTTCATGTTTTATACTCAAGAGAGCTTAGGATAGCAAAAAGAGCGAGAAACAGGCCAAAAACGGACAAATTGGGCTTAAAACAGTGTTACACATGGCCTAGGCATTTCCACACGGGTAAACCACACGCCCATGTGAGGCACACGGGCAGTCCACACGCTCGTGTGTCATGGCCGTGTCGACATTAATCCAAGTCAAAATTGCACACGGTTTGAACACTTGCACACGGGCGAGGCACACGGCCATGTCCCTGTTGAGCCCAAGTCTAGTTCTACTCGGAAAAGGCCACTTTTAAGGGTTTGGAAGCATTCTAAAGCATATATAAACACTCTAGAAGAGGATTAGAGGAGACACGTAGAGTTGGAGGCAGAAAATATTCGAGAACAGCCATTGGAATCACCTCGTAGCCAGGATCTACATCAAGACTGAAGATTTCTATCCAATTTCCTAGAAGCTCTTTGGGTTTCTTTATGTTTTGTTGTTTTCCAAACTTTGAGATATTTTCCATTATTATTATGAACTAAACTCCCTAAATACCTAAGGGAGATGAAACCTAAGATGAATCTTATTTGTAATGACCCGAATTTTACTGTTACCGAAAAAGTGTATTTTCGGGTCTCCATTTCTGAAAAATGGAATTAAAGAGTTTAATTAAGTGAATTTAAATTTAATTAAGAATATTTTGACTTGGATTAGAAAAGTGTATTTTGTAGAAATTTAAATTTAAATTTCCACTCATTTTACAAAAAGTGTATTTTGTACTAAGACTATTTTGGATAGCAGCAGTAGTCTAAGTTTGAAAAATCACCAAAAATTGTAGAAATTGAATTAGAGGATGAATAAAATATGGAATTAAAGATTATTGAGTCTAGTTACTTATAAAAGAAATGATATAAGCAATTGAATTGTAAATTATGAGATATAATAAATTTTGTGAGATAAGGTCAGAATGAATTCGGGTTCTCCTGTTCCGACTTTGGAAAATCAACAAAAATTGGATAAAAATAATTAGAGGCTTAAAGTTATATGTTTAGAATTCCTAATGAGTCTATTTTCAGGAGAAATCAACGGGAATATTATCCAAGTTCTGTACTGTGAGATAATTAATTTTTAGTGAAGAAGGGACGAAACTATCAGACAGCAGAATAGGGGTGAATTTAAAGAATAAACTGTACTTAATGGCTAAACCAAAAATTCTGAAAATTTTATTGTAAGAAGATTTGTGAGTCTAGTTTCAGGAAAAATTAGCGCATCTTAATTTAGAATTCTTTAACTCAAGATATGAATTAGTAATGTATTAATGATTATGAATTGTATTAATTTCGTAGTCAATGTGGTACCGAAAATCTCGGCTAAGAAAGGACAAGACAAAGTCAACGGGAGTTAGCTCGAAAATTACGGTTTGTATTTCTATAATCCGAACTTAGTTATTATTTGTTATATTTATATACATATGGCAATTGTTAGTGTTAGAATTATGATGTTTTATAATTGGAATGGATTGATTTTGGTATGCGATGATTTTATTGAATTTATATTGATTGGAATTATTTTGATTGAATTTATATTGATTGAATTATATAATATATATGATTTATGTAGAAATTTGAATATTGAATGAATGTTATATTGAAAAATATATTGATTGGAAACATGAGGAAATTGATATGAATATATGAGATTGTGATATTTGAATATTTGATATTGAAAAGTGAATTGAATTGTATTGAATTATGAATTAATGTGAATAATTGAAATATATTGTTGAATTGAATGAAATTGTATGAATTGTGAAAATGGGTGAATATATGTGGTTATCAGAATGGTATATTGATGAAAGAATTATTAAATTGAGAAAGTGAATGAAATACCCTATTAACTAGTCGGGCTGAGTCGGATATAATTGGCATGCCATAGGATCTGGAAGTGTACGGGATTTGCCGGCTTTATCGATCAGGCACTTTATGTGTCGTATGTCAGGCACCTCGTGTGTCGTATCAGGCACCTCGTGTGTCGTTTTAAGCACTTTATGTGTCGTATACTGATCAGGTACTATGTACTGTTTTAGGCACAATGTACCGTACTGGTGTGTTTGGGTTGGAATCCGTGTATCCGTCAAAGTCCAGGTTTGTTAATAGGGGTAAATAAGTGAAAGATAAATCGAATAAATTTGATTGATCAAGCTATTGAAATGAAACGAGAAATTGAATTGAGAATTGAAAATTTAGATATGAAATTGAAAATGTGAACCAAAGGTTCATGAAACGATTGGAGTTCTAATTGATGATATATGATGCCACTTGATGAATTGAAATGTGATTTGAGATATATGAATCGTATGTTTATAGTGAAAGCTATCAGGGATAGTAAGTTGATATGATATAAATGAAATTGAATGTTATTGAAATGAATTAAAATGGAATATGATTGATAAGTGTATAGTTGAATATAGTTTAATGATATTGAATTGTGAATAAATTAAGGAAAGCTATACGAATAGTAAGTGAAAGAATGGAGTAAATAATAATGGATTTAGTTAAGAATTGAACAATTATGTTATTGTGTTTATTATATGAACTGTATAAATTTATATGGTAAGTAGTTGAAATTTATCTATGAATAAATAATTGCATAATTGTAATTGTTATTATGATCTTAAGTATTTTTTATATTATTAAATGTTCAGATTATAGAAATACCACTGAGTATACCATACTCAGCGTACAGTTTGTTTCCGTGCGCAGGTTAAGTAAAGATAGTACGTTGAATCAGCATCCTAGGACGATCCCGAATTCATTAAGGTAAAGTATGTTGAGTATTGATAATGGCATGTACCCAGGATGTTTAATGAGAGTCATTTAGGTTGTAAAAGTATTGATGAAATGAGTAAATTATGGTTGGCAACGGTATGTAGTATGAATTTTGAAATTTACTAAAAATTCGTAGTGATTCTAAATTAGTCCCGAATTGAATTTACTGTTCATATTGGACCGCGAGGGCCCATTAAAGGGACGACATCTTAAAACTAGGATGTGTGTGAATATTTATTTAATTAATGACCGGAATTGGACTGTACTGACTGGTAATGTCTCGTAACCCTGTTCCGGTGAAGGTATAGGGTTAGGGGATGTTACATTATTACTCTTTGATTTATATGATAAATCCATGTTCTTATTCTTAATTGTGAGTTTTAATCCTAGCTTTAATATTCCAGTATATTAATTCAGGTTTTTGATGTGCTTATTCAGTGGAGCAAAAGTCCCTGTTTAAAAGTAGACCATTCATAATTAAGCAGAGTTGCATGCAATCCTAGAAATAGGAAGACATAAATCTGCCGGATTAGAGTCAAATCTAATAAGGGAATCCATAGATCGAGTTAATGTGACAATAGGGGTTTTAATTAGAAAGAGATTTCGATTAATCAACCTAGAGTCAGTTGTTTTTAGTCTCGAAAGGGATATTAACATAAATCAGGGATTTCTACGGAATAAGTCAAGTGAATAAATCGTCTAAGTCAAAAGTAATAAGTGAAGTCTAGGTGGATTATTCCTTGGGTATTGTCTTCTTCATTGGTTTTCCTAAAGTATTTTCCAACTTTCATCTCTGTCGTAATCTTAATTAATTATATAATTAGTTTAGTTTAAAAACATTCTCTTAAATTTTAGGCTAGATAATAAAAAGATAGTAATTACTAGTACTTTTAGTCCTCGTGGATACGATATTTCCAGTCTTACCATAACTATACTACTGTTCGATAGGTGCGCTTGCCTTAAGTCGAATTATTAGTTAGTTTAATGACCATAAATAATCAATATATCTTTTAATTCATTCACATAGGTCTTTTACCAATTCCTACTGAATCGAGGAACGGCTTACGGATATAAATACATCGTTTTCTTTGTGCCATAGTCCAACTATGGTCTTACACATGCATTGCCATGGTCCAACCATGGTCTTACATTCGTAGTGCCATAACCTAGTTATGGTCTTATCATCAGAGTGTCATAGCCCAGCTATGGTCTTACATATAAACACTACCATAGTCCAACCATGGTCTTATATTCATAGTGCCATAACCCAGTTATGGTCTTATCTGTCAATTCATCATTTACATTAATGCCATAGCCCAGCTATGGTCTTGCATATAAGCATTGCCATGGTTCAACCATGGTATTATTCGTCAATTCATCTTTTGCGATAAAACGATTGTACTCTATCCTGTGTTCTAGTTGTTTTAAACTTTCATTTCAATTTCATATTTAACAATAAATTTTAATTTCAATAATAAAAATATGAATAAATACATTATATCATTCATAAATTAATAAATAATCATGAGATTTTAACCATACGAACTTACTTGGGCTGAATTGTAAGTTTGTAGTAGTTAGGGACTATTCTGCTAATTTCTATTTTTCTCGTTAATCTACGGGCTCTTGATCTATTATGTAAAATTATTCATTCATTAGCATATATTTCAATTCCAATTCACTTCACAATTTATACCCTTCAAATTTTGAAATTACACAATTATTCCAACTTTTACAATTTTTACAATTTAGTCCCTCACCAAATATCCTATCAATTGAACTAATTTTTCTCAATTGACAATTTATCTAAGTATTCTAAGCTATTTCACAGCCTTTGACAAACAGAATTTAATGTCAAACCCTAAGATTTAATCTTTTCATAATTAGGTCCTAAAATCAATTTCTATTGAAATTTCTTGATAAAATCATTATATAACAAAATTAAAACTTCAAATCCATGTTAATTCATCATAAAAATCCATTACTCATCAATGGTAACTTTCAAAATTACCCATAGAATAAAAAACTAATGAAATAGCTAGTTGGATCATTGTAAAAGTCTTAAAAACACAAAGATTACAAGAAAAAAGTCAAGAATTGAACTCACTTGTAGCAAAAATATGAAAAACCAGCTTAGAGGGACTCTTCTATGGTGTTTTTGGCTGAAAATTCATGAAGAAGTCTAGATTTCTTTTAATTGTTGTTTTATTTATTTAATTTTACAAAATTTCCAATTTTACCCTTATTTCACCTAATTTCCTGATTTTTTTTCTTGCTAATGTCGCCTCAGCCATCCTCTTTGGGCTAATTTTCCATTTTAGTCCTTCATTATTTATCGGTTGAGCTATTTAATCATTATTTATTTAATTAACAAGTCTTGCACCTTTTTCAATTTAGTCTTTTTTAATTAATTAACTATGGAAACATTAAAATTTTCTAACGAAACTTTAATACTAACTCAATGGCACTTCGTAAAATATTTATAAAAATATTTACGGCTCGGTTTATGAAATTGAGATCTTGATACCTTGTTTTCGAAATCACTTAACCTAATAATTCCTTCTAAAACACAATTCATTAATTCAAAAGTTTTCCTAAAGTCACATTTAACTCATAAATAATAAATAATAAATAATAAAAATTTCAAACTCACTTGTCGGATTTAGTGGTCTCGAACCACTGTTTCCGACACTACTGAATACTGGACTGTTACACTTCCCGCTTATAGACCTAATCAAAGTCTTCATCCTAAATTTTTAGTAAGCATAATTAAAGCCATCCAACATAGGGCGTCTAGCCATTGAAGAACCTTCCATCCTAGACAAAAATCAACAATAGGACTACCACTTAGTGCGACAAGTGTTTAGGTTTGATACCAAATGAAAGATCGTTAATTTTGGCTTGTAAAATATACATTAAGTTATAATTGGACATAGTGACTGTTGAGCCCAATTTCTGCCCGGGCCCAATCAAACCAGCCAAAATTAAACACTCCACTAAACTGACCACTAGCTCCATCACCCTACTAAACCATCCACTACCTCCATCACCCCCACACTCTACTGAACCATCCACTACCTCCATCACCCCCACTAACTCCATCACCCTACTTGTTATAAGTTGTAAAATTCGGCTATAAAAGCTATGGAAAAACTATTGTAAGGGGAGGAATTTTTTGGAGAATACACATACGAAATCAAAGAGAATACAAATCAGATTTTTAAGGTAACTTTTTATATTATTCAATTTTGTTTACTTTGGCGTTCACATTTTTTTCTTTACACAAACGAAAGAAGGGAAAAGAGAGGGAGTTTACCTCTGATTTTATTTCCTCTCTGATTTGGCCCCAAAGTTTTCATTTTTAATTCAATTTAACCCTTTTTTTTATTTTTGTTATTTTACTGTTAAATTAATTAATTTGAGCTTTATTCTCATCATTTTTATATATTTTTTATTATTTTCTATTAATTTAATTAATTTGAGTTATGTTTCATATTATTATATTATTTATTTATTATTATATATTTATTATGTAAATATATATATTTTTAAGCGAAGTTAATTATTTTAAATATAAATTTCTATTATACATAGACTTATTATATTATTTTTTTATACCATTGTTTATTATGGGTTACCATTTTTATATCAAATTATTATTATTTACTATTTCTCACTATTACTAATTTAACATTGTTATTCCAATTTTTTTTTTACTATTATCTCTCATATTTAATGTTATCGTCAACATATTTTTTGTTATTATCATCATGTTTTTAATATTATTATTAATACTATTAGCACAATGTTTATTACATTATTGTATTTATTATTACTGTTGTTTTATTAACTATTTCTATTAATTACTATTATTATTATTTTTTATTATTTATATATGGTTAGCATTATTCTCATGTTATTATTTTCATGTTGTCTATTATCATCATTTTAAAAAAAAATTATGTCCTTAATTCATTTATCCATTGATCTTCTCTCAAAATTTTTCAAAATAAAGGCAATGTTCGGTATTTAAAGAATTCGAAGAATCGTGCTCTAACGTACTGGGTTTCACTTTCTTTGTTTGTCTTGAATATTCGAATATCCTCTTACCAGTTCACTCTAAAAAAATTTCAAAATAAAGGCAATGTTCGGTATTTAAAGAATTCGAAGAATCGTGCCCTAACGTACTGGGTTTCGCTTTCTTTGTTTGTTTTGAATATTCGAATATCCTCTTAAGGCTAAAACGCACGTTTTAAAGGCAAGCTCACAATTGAGGGTAAAAAATGTTGTGTCCTAACGTATTGGATGTAATGTTTTACCTTGAGGTGAGATGGTCTTTAATACACATTTGACTTACCTAAATGTTTTAAAAGCCAATAAAAGGAGGATCGCGTTTTGAACTCTGTACAAATCTTTAATTTTCGACATTAAGACACTAAATAATCAATCAAGTACCAATTTTGGGCGTGTCGAGGGTGCTAATCCTTCCTCGTGCGTAACTGACTCCTGAACCGGTTTTCTATTTTCGGACCAAAATCGTCGTTTTGAAAATTTTATTTATTTATTAAAAACGACCGTGTTTTGAGGTGATCCAATCACACCCTATTAAAAACGATTGGTGGCGACTCCCAACTTTTCGTTTTCAAAAGTCGATTTCCCATTTTCAAAAAAATGGTTTCGACAATAGTAAAAATAGATGTAAACACTAAAAGTTTGTTCACACAATTTAGAAGCTTCTTACGTATACAAGGCCTTGTGAGAGAGTTAATCCACTATACTAAATGAGTACAAGCTGTGATTTAAATCTCACCTATTCACTAAGTAGCAACTTCACCTTTCTACTCAAATTAAATCACTCTTCCTCTGAGAATTTCCCCTTTAAAGCTTAAATGTAATTTATTTAACTGAAATCGATTTACTTCCAATTCAGACTCAATAAAATAATTTATATATTAACAAGCATAATGCTTTCTAATTCACATATCTATAAACAATTCATGCATACATAAAAGTTAATATGGCTTGTTAAATTATAATCAATTACAATCACTTAATCCATTAAAATAATTATATAAAAAAGTCTTCAATTATCTACATGATGGTAGAGTTCTTCTTAGTATCAAATTCTATTTAATATTCGATCTTCATATAAGAAAATTTAGATTATATTAAAAATATTCAATCTCATACTTGCTTTAATTGATTCTTTGATGTTTGACTTAATATGTGTAAGTAGCTTTTTGAAGTAAACAAGATCATGTATGAATGGGCCTATTCAGTTAGAAAATACCATGATTATTATTTTTATACTTTTCATGTCTGTTTTATTAACCATTTTGTGGTAGCTATAAAATATCACGTTTATTTATTTGTTATACATATTTATATGTATTTTATGGTACATGCCGAAGTTCGTAATTGTCCCATCCAAAAATATCATTTCTAAGATTTAAATTTACGTTGTCTCTTAAAAGTGCAATGTATTTCACCAGTGCATCTAACATTTATTAATTTATTGGTTGTTATTAATAATTACTAATTATTTCCCAATAACAACAACTTCGGCCACCTAAATTAACGTTTCCGGTCCGGTCTCTTTTTGGTAGTCGGTTTTTCTTCAATGACCCATAAAGAAAAGCCCGAATGGTTCATTTGAAACCCAGTCCAAAACAGCAATTCAGGTCCAACTTTTATGAATGCATTGGACCCGGTTCAAAATGCTAAGGTTCCTACAGAAGCGAATTGCTTCTTCTTCTTCTTTTAATGAATGGATTGGATCCGGTTTAGATCAGCTGGATAAAAACCGTTTAGAGGAACAAAAAGGCATATACATCCCATTGATGGCTGAACCAAATACTTTGGTTGATATGTTGTTCCTTACTCATCCTTTTTTTTTTTGCCAAAGTTTAGATAAAGGGTAAACTACATTTAAGGTCACTAAGCTATTTGTAAGTTTACGATTTGATTACTCAACTTCAAAAAGTTACAAAATGGTCATTGAATTATTCAAAAGTTTTCTTTTAAGTTAGTGGGTTGTTAAAATCATTGTTATATGGTCTTTTTTATTCGTAACGTCTGCATGAGTAGAAAGATCTCATTCTCCTTCCCTTTTACAGTTTAGTTTTTTTTTGTTTTCATAAAATAATTTTGAATGTCACAAACGTGCAAACTAAAATCTAAATAGCTTTCTTCTCTATTCTTCGATACTGATTGTTAGATTAACTTGAATCTAAGTTATATTCTTCTCGTCAATAAGTATTGATCCACCGTACTTATCGTAAAATCATCACTTAAAGCTCACTAGCCGATTTTTTTTTTAAAATAGAAACTTAACATCCTAGTGATTTAAATGAAAACTTTCGAATAGTTTAGTGATCATATTATAATTTTTTGAAATTGAATGATTGAAACATAAACTTACTAATAGTGAAGTGACTTTGGATGGAATTTACTTTCAAGTAAATTGTATTACAACAAGAAAGGTAAGGTAATAACATTGTCAAAATAGCTACACAACACTTACCTACAAGTGGTTGGAAGAAACAAAAATGCTCCAAATATTTAGACCAAATTTGAATATTGAAAACAATATTTTTAGGAGAACCTTTACCTAAATACCATACGACCCGAATAAAATTAGGTCGAGGCTATAAAATAAAAGAGAACACATTTAGTTATAAAAAGGAAATACTTACAACACTAAAAGAAAGGAGCATAAATAAAGGTGCTTATGCAAGATATGTACATCAAACTTTCAAACCTGAGTCTGACACGACCTGAAAAATGAATTTTATTTTTTGCCTAAGCTCAATTCAATTTAAGAAGTAAAAATTTGGATCCGACTCGACCCACCCATATTTGTTTTTTAGATTAGTTTTTATTTTTAAAAAGTTTTAAAAATATATAATACACTAAAACACTAAAAATGCTAAAATAAAAGTTTTCTAAGATATTAAAAGTACATTAAAGAATATTTATATTAAAAACACTACCATAAATATAATAAATGTTTTATTATACTAAAAAATATATTTTATTGTATTAAATATAATTTTTAAAATTTTATATTTTAGGTAGGATTATTTAATTAGATTTAATTATTATTGAGTTAGTGATTTAGTATTTATATAATTAATATAATATTTTTATAACATAATGTATTCGGGCTGAACTAAGCTCGTACCCAAAAGAAATTTTCTCAAAGCTCAGCTCATACAAAAAAAACATGTCTTAAATTATACTTAAATTCATGTTTCAAACCTCGTATTTTTATATGAATTTTTTTTTTATTTTTCCAACAAATCTTCATGGTTTTGAATAGATGTTTGTAAGCAACACTCTTGTGATTAGAGAAGACTCCTTAAAAGAAATCAAAAGTTGTCCGAAGAAATTGGTGAGTTCAATTTAATACTCCTTGTTTCAATGGGACTTAAGGTTTTTTAATTTCTTTATTTCTTTATATCTGTCCATAAGTGTATTTCATTGCTAGATCTTAAAACTTTTGCATGCAACGAGGATGAAACATTTATTACAGGTGTCGGATCATAGATTTCTTACCTTGCTGGTTTCTATCAACATAAGTGTATTTCATTGCTAGATTTTTTTTAAGTTAAAATCTTTCATCTCTTATTTTATTTTTAGAATTATAATTTTATGAATATTCAAAGTTAAGTTTATTGAATTTTTTAAAATTAAGATCAATTTAATAAAATATTTAAATATTGTAGAACTAAATTTGTTGTTATGTTAATAAAAAGTAGGTTACATTAAACTTACGTTACCGACTTAATTGCAAAGAGACTAAAAGTCAAAGTTCGAAAATATTAGTGACTAAATAAAAAAATTGGACTTAAGTGACCAGAATAAAAATATTTTCATAATTAAATCCCTATCCATATAATTTACTGTAAAATGAATATGTAAGTGATTAAGAGTTGATTTAGATGGGCGGTGCATTTACTTGCAATTAGTGTAAAAACATCGGGGTGGTGAGATTAGATACTATAGCGTAAGACAAAAAGTAAACTAAACGTACCGTATTGCCCATCCAAACCCACTCTAAATCGTTGGTCTCCTTTACGTAGGATGGAATGAGGATTAGAATTTGAAAAGGTTAGAAAAAAAATAAACTATACTTAAGGTTACTTAATTTCAAAAAGTTACAAAATAGTCACTGAATTATTTAAAATTTTTTAATTAAGTCACTAGGCTGTTAAAACCGTTATTGTATGACATTCTCTATTCGCACCGTATATGCCAATCAAAAGCTCCTTTTCCATTTCTCTTCTATAGTTTAATTTTTTTTTTATGAAACAATTTTGAACATCATAAATCCATGAATCAGAATCTAAATAAATTTCTTCTCTGATCTCTGATACTGATCATCATATCAACTTTGATTCAAGATATATTCTTCTACTCATCAATAAATATTAATTCATTATATCGATAATTGAATCTACACACAAACCAAATACACCAATAGTTTTGGATTAAAAAATATAGAAAGATAAGTAGGGAGTTTTCATTTTGAAGATTTAAAGAGAGGCGAGTTTGGAGCATACAAATTTCTACTTTTGATGGGAAGTGTGGAAGAAGATTTTTTTGGATCTCAAATAAAATGTTGTGTAAATTCCGCAAAAGACCCTTTCTACATTTTTCCAAAAAGTGAGATTTCAATGGGGCCGTCACCGTCTAGTCACTGAATCATTTTCTGACAATAAAATTCAAAAAATTCAACCGTTAATTTAGAGGGCTTTTCTGTCATATGTAAATGGTGAGGCATAAGGTGGGATTTTTTCGAGTGGATCCACTCAGATTCAAATGCATCTAAAGGTTGGAATTAAGTTTTAAAAAGAAGTAACATTCTATCAATTTTGGATTTTGTCGTATTGGATTTTTTTTAAAATATTAGTATAAAATCATATTATAATTTGGGGAAAGATTACATTAACGGGTGAAGTTAGAATTTTTTTAGGGGATTGAAATTAAAATGTATATTTTTACAATAGTAAAAATATAATTTTATTATTTTAATAGTTTATATTTTTATAATTTTTTAGGAGCTAAAGTATAGTTTTATCATTGCTAATTTAAAATTTTATAAATTATAAAGAGACTTAAATGGAATTTTTCTATTTTAAAGAGATCGATACCCCTACCAAACCTTTTAGTTTCACCACCGTTGATATTTGAAATGTCGGAGACCTTAACCATTGCTCCAGTTAGAATTGCTTCTTTTTTTCTTCTTCTTCTTTTTTTTTTAATTTCTCAAAGTATTTATTGAAGTGAACCCAGTAACTAATCATCAACATTCTGTAGGTCTATTAAGAGTGTAGATGTTGACAAAGAATTTTAAAGTGGCTCCATACTCACAGTGAGAATCAAACCCTCGACCACTGATTAAGGTAGGATAGATTTTCGCAATCTCCCTTAACTTCCGTGATTAAAATTGCTTCTTTTTGACACTTCATTAGATGTTGTACTTGATAGAAAATTTTAATTAATTTTACTTATTATCTTGTTGGAATTGGCAAATAAAAATTAATAGCTTCTTACTATTAACTCATTAGTACTTTTTTTTTTGCTACATAAGAACAAGAAAAGAAAAAAAATAGGCGTTAACTATGATCTTTGTGTGTAAAAGCCAAGCATATCTTCTTCCATCAAAACTTGGACCTGTTGAGGGGGAGCGTCAAATATAGTAATACCATGTGGGGCATCATGAGTCATGTTCGCTAACCGATCCGCACACCTATTGCCTCCACGGAAAATATGTCTAATTTCCAGAATCTAATCGCCCTTGATGAGTTCCAAGCAATCTTTAGCCAATATGTAACAAGGATAGGAATCAATCATCGTGGACTTAAGAAAATGAACAACCATCGGTACATCGAGCTCTACTATCAAAGGCGAAAATCGTCTCTCCTTTGCTAGTAATAACACTTGTTGTATACCCCATAGCTCCGCTTTAAGGCTGTTCATCACTCCAATGTTGATCATAAACCCTGACATCGAAATCCCTACAACATTCTGGATTAACCTCCCCAGCCGAGGCATGACCATCATCATGCCGTCTAGAGCCATTCGTATTTAACAAAAGGACACCCTCTGGAGGATGTTTCCACTTCACAATCTGACCTAAAGCACCACCTAAACTCACAGAAGAAGAAAACACTAGCCCCACTTTATGGGCAAGTTTAGTAGCATAAGCAAAAATAGCATCCGCACTTGGAGTTTTAGCATTGAAACTAAATCATTCCTAGCACTCCAAATACTCCATAACAATAAAGGAAACAAAGAATTTCAATTACAGCCATGACTTACCCGAATCTTCTTATTGATGTTGGTGAACAACCAATCCACCAACTCATGTTTGTCATCAAACTGAACCCCAAATCACCTACCTACACATTCCCAAATAGCAACCACAAAAAAGCACCTGCGGAATATATGATCGACATTTTCCAAATCCTCTCCGCACAAATGACAATTAGACTCTATATCAAGTCTCTCTCGGTATAAAACTCACACTTTTTTTAAATTGAATAATGATAATAAATTATGCACAATATTAAATGAATTTAATAAAGCACAAATATAGCATTTAAAATTTAACATAAAAAATTATTAAATTCGCTCCAGTAAATATTATAAAAAATAAAAAGAATAAGTAATTATAAATAAATAATTTATTATATTTCAAAAAATTGTTTGGAAAGATAAGTTTCAACATACAGGTAGTGACAAAAAAAAATTATATATGTATTTATCGATATAACAATTGCATCTGTTGTTTTCTCCTTTGAAATCGGTGCAGGTTTCTTGGGAAAGATTATCCTTTGTATATTTTCTATACTTTCATGCTGTTATTTTCTCACCGTCCAAACACAGATCCATATCTTTGATTTCTCTGTGGTATAAATTTATACCTTCATTACATCTAAAAAAGGAGAAATGATTTCTTTAAACCACATAATAAGAGATTGAGATCAAATAATAAATATATATTAATTTTTCAATATATAAAAAATAGATTGATTTTACAAAAACTAATCTCTATAAAAATTTTAACTGAGAGTTAAACTGCCTATTTCGACCGGGAAGAACAGGCCATTCGATAAGGGGATTTTGAAATAGTAGAGGCTTGGTTTGATCAAGTCGCTGAGTATTGGAAAGAGACTATAGCGCTTGCTCTTGATAATTATATTTAAGAGTAGAATTGGTTAAAGATCACGCAGCGTTTCGAATAACAACAATAATTCTCGTTTATTTATTATTATTTTAGTTTTAGGATTCGAAATTCGAATTAAAAATTAAAAAATTATATTAATATTAAAATTATATTCTTATTCTATTTAATTTATATTAAATTCATTTATTCAATATTTAATTTAATTAAATAAATTACGGTACCATTTAAATTATTAAATTTGAATTTCTAGTCAATTTGAATATTTAAATAGTAAAAAATATTAATTTAATTGAAATTATTTGTAATGGTTTGATTTTGTTGGACTTATGGTCAAATAAGACAGTGTATTTTTCTCTTTAGGAAAGCCAATTAATAAATTTCATTATATCCTTTCTCAAATCAGTCTATTTCGTTTAATATTTTGTAAAGATAAGGAATACACAGATATAGCAAAATAAAACATATAATATATATATATTTTATTTTCTACTTCTATTTCTGTTAAAACTAAAACTAATAAAAAGCCCTCAAATGACTAAATATCGATATTAGATTATCCCGTAATAATGAATGTGCACGTGATTTGGGATAAAGTAATATTATTTGTTCTATCTATGTAAGACCAAAAAAAAACTCCATATCGGAACTTTTAATTGAGATATGAATACACTATGTCGGTTGCACAAAAAAATGGGTTTTGCACCAATGTAAGTAAACTCTGAAAAAGGTTTTATAAGATTAAAAAAGTTCGTTGAGCACCTCATGGATATGTCATAATAGATCCTAACACTTACCCTAGATCGACTTCTAGATCATAATTGCTCTAGTGAATAACTAAAGAAAAAATAGATAGATAAAAAATGGATAGACAGATGAGAGATAGAAGAGAAAGAAACTATTTATAAGCGTATTTTATAAGTTCATTAATTACTGACTGTTGGCGGGTCTCTTTGTATGTGTTGTCCAGAAAGAAGAGGACTCAATGATTATTCGTTTGCCGGAACCAAAAGTAACAATTTTGATAGATAGGAATCCCGTAAAAACTTCTTTTGAAAAACGGGTTAAGTCGGGCCATTTCTTAAAAACAATAGCTAAGGGATCCGATACTACCACTTGGATCTGAAACTTACATGTCGATGCTTATGATTTTAATAGTTATATCAGTTATTTAGAAGAGATCTCTCGCAAAATATTTAGGCATGTATTTTCAAACTCAACTACTTAAAATAAAATAAAAAATTAAAATTAAAAGACGAAAAAATAAACATACTAATCACCATTTAGCTAGATATTAAGTTAAAACATTTAATTCTTTTAAGAAAATTCCTTTAATGAAAAAACTGGATCCAATCTGCTTTCATCCAACACCAAGACAAAAATTCAAAATGTTTTCAAAAACTTACTTATTATTATAATATTTAGAGAATCAAGAAAAGAAAGAACAACTTTCGAGGTAAATCAAACCATTAATATTCCAATGTCTCATCCACTTAATGATGGTATTTGTCAGTATTCTTTTTCATTTTCATGATAACAAGAATGTGACTGATGTTCAATAAACTAATAAATTTTTTTGAAAAATCACTGTTCACCAAGAAATTCAAACTTTTATTTTTTATACAAAACAGAACCCATTTTCCCCTCCCACTTTCACACACATCAGACAACTGTCCTGTCGCTTGTTCTTCTTTTGCAACTTCTCGTTGCGTTGAGTTGAGTTGGGTTTTTTTTTTCTGGATTAAATGATCGAATGAAGTGTTAGAAAGAGTGGCGAAACGATGTTTTGCTTAGTTCTTAAAGTTGTTTCTTTTTTGTTTTTGTTTACTTCATTGGTTTCGTCTCTTAATTCTGATGGTCTTTCTCTTCTTGCTCTCAAGGCAGCTGTGGAATCTGATCCAACTCGATGTCTTGAAAGTTGGTCCGAGTCTGATGCAACCCCATGTCACTGGTTAGGAATCGGTTGTACTCGGAAACGAGTCACTTCGATCTTTCTTCCGAACAAAGGGTTAACTGGTTATATCCCATCGGAACTCGGTCTTCTCGACTCGTTGACTCGCCTTAGTCTTGCTCAAAACAATTTCTCAAAACTGATTCCGTATCATCTCTTCAATGCCACAAACCTTGTCTATATTGACCTGTCTCATAACTCGCTTTCTGGATCAGTTCCTCCACAGATAAAATCACTTAAAAACTTAACCCACCTCGACCTTTCCTCCAACTCACTCAATGGGTCACTCCCTGAGTCACTCGTTGAGCTTAAAAGCTTGAGAGGGACCTTGAATTTGTCTTTCAACAAGTTTTCAGGTGAAATTCCAGCTTCTTATGGAAAGTTTCCGGTTATGATAAGCTTGGATCTGAGGCACAATAATTTAACAGGGAAAGTGCCTCAAGTTGGTTCTTTGGTGAACCAAGGTCCCACCGCATTTACAGGAAATCCTAATCTTTGCGGGTTTCCATTAGGGAACCTTTGCCCTGAAGCTCAAAACCCTAGAGCTATCTTAAACCCTGAAGAAAACCCAGAAAATCCCAAAGGTTTAACCCCTGTTTTTTACGATGGGAATGGAGATAAAGACAAGGAGAAAATTGGGTCGGTGGCAGCTCCTTTGATCTCCGGCGTTTCGGCGGTGATCGGAGCGGTTTCAGTACTTGTTTGGTTGGTTCGGAGGAAATGGAAAACCGGGGAGGACAAAATGGGGAAAGAGAAAAAGAGGGAGGAGATTGAAGAAGAAGGACAAAACGGTAAATTCATGGTGCTTGATGAAGGGTTTACCTTAGAACTAGAGGATTTGTTAAGGGCATCCGCATATGTAGTGGGGAAAAGTAGGAGTGGGATAGTGTATAAAGTGGTGGCGGGGAGGGGATCCGGCACGGTGGGGAGTACGGTTGTTGCCGTGAGGAGGTTGAGCGAGGACGATGCCCCATTGAAGTTTAAAGAATTCGAGGCCGAAGTAGAGGCTATTGGGAGAGTTAATCACCCCAATATTGTAAGGTTGAGAGCTTACTATTATGCCAATGATGAGAAATTGCTGGTCACTGATTTCATCCGTAATGGAAGCTTGTATGCTGCACTGCATGGTAACATTCCCCTCTTTGACTTTTTTCATTTTGTACTACAACATATGTCAATGTTTGTGGAACATGTTTTGTAGTTCAATGTTGGTTTATGGTTTTGCTATGAATGTACCCCTGAATCTGCATTATGCACAGTAGTTGTTTTGTGTACATGATGACATTGTGTCGATAAATCCCGGTTTAGCTCTTAATTGTGGATAGAATTGTTGGTTATTGTAGTTTATAACAGAAGAAAAACAACTTTTAGTGCTTCAATTTCAACTTTCTGCTCATAGGTTATGATCGGGTCAAAGTATTGATCGGAGTTTTTGTGCATGATAACGCTTTCGAGGCACTTTTATAATGTATTTTTGACCAAAAGTCTAGAATGTACCTGTATTCATTTTCTAGTACATGATCTTCCTTAATATTATATAGTTTATCATCTAATATATTAGGTGTATCAAGGTAAAAATACCATGGAGGCCTTGTACTTGGAGCTGGATTGCATTTTGCCTCATTTACTAAAAAAAATGGGCAAATTAGTCTTTGTAAGTTAGTCAAATAGTAAATTGGTTCTTTTGTTAAAAATTTTATCCTTACAAACTGGTCCTTGTATCTCAGCATGAGACCACATGCCACTATTTGGTTCTTTAACAAAAAGGACAGGTTGGCTCTTTGATCTAATGTACGGGATTAATTTGCTTATTTTTTGAGTAGAGGGGTCAAAATGCAATTTCACACCTAGTAAAAGGGCTTCCATGATACTTTTACCGGTGTATTGGTTAACATAGAAGCATTCTTGCTTTAATGCATTTACTCAAATGTTGCTTCAGTTCCTGACCTATACATACACACACACACACACACAAGTAGTCTATATATTTAGAGAGTTTGTTGGTCCTCATCGGTCATGTATTAACTCAGCCCTGGGTTCGCCTGTGATATATTTTGTCTCTCTTTTAAAAGAGTTGTCTTGCATGCCTTTTATTGGAATCATTTTCACTTTATCAAGTTTAGAGCATATATGATATATCATAGTGTGGTCCTTGCTACTTTTATGCTCATACAAATTGAATGGACCCTATCAAGGTGACTGTCAGCTGCATTTTTTATTTATGCATCATGATTTTTGATGATGACATTTAATAAAAGCTGGACCACTTACACAATATTTGCATTGTTATTATCTTGAATGCAATTTATATTTATTAGCCATTCTAATGTGGTTCTTAATTTAATGCAGGAGGACCAACCGATAATTTGCCGCCACTTTCTTGGGCTGCAAGGTTGAGAGTTATTCAAGGAACTGCAAGGGGTTTAATGTACATCCATGAGTCCAGCCCTCGAAAGTACGTTCATGGCAATTTAAAATCGACGAAAATACTTCTTGACAATGAACTCCAGCCTTACATCTCCGGATTTGGACTCACTCGCCTTGTCTCTGGGACTTCGAAATATGCCAGTTCAATAACCAAAAAGTTGATCTCAACCCAAACTGTTGCAGTGGGTTCAAGAATTTCAACTCCTAATTCTTACCTTGCACCCGAGGCTCGAGTATATGGAAGCAAGTTTACTCAGAAATGCGATGTGTACTCATTCGGGATTGTGCTATTGGAGGTTTTAACCGGCCAACTTCCTGATGCTGGACCAGAAAACGACGAGAAGGGATTGGAAGGTCTTGTGAGGAAAGCATTTCGAGAAGAACGTCCCTTGTCTGAAATCATAGACTCGACACTTCTAACAGAAGTTTATGCAAAAAAGCAAGTGGTTGCAGCATTTCACATTGCACTCAATTGCACTGAACTTGATCCGGAGATGCGACCTAGGATGAGAACGGTGTCGGAAAGTCTTGATCGTATCAAATTGCAGTAAAAAAAAGAAGTATGTGCAGGACTTGTAATTTGTGTGAAGTTTCCATCTTTTTTGCTGGGAGAGCTGTTTTGGTGAGTGGAATCTGTGGGAGCTGGATCACTTTGGATGTAGGACTTGTTAGATTAATTGTTGTAATAAAGTGTCGTTTTCCTTTGAATGTTTTTCGATCAGCCTGTATTTGAATGCCGATCATCTCATTTCCAAGAGGATTTAGATTTTTAAAGCAAGGCAAATTGTCAAGAGAAACATCAACTAACTAAAAACGATGGGTGCAATAGTGAAGCACAATGCATTCAAAAAAGAAATAAAAAAGAAAGAAGTAAAATTGTATTGTTAAAGAGGAGCAGCCTCAAAGTTCAAATAATTTAATTTTAAAGACATTTTTAATAGAGGTAATCTTGAATATCAAATATGAACTATAAAACGGTTATTAGTAAGATTTGTATGGTTTGGTTCTACTTCTCTCCAATTTATAAATAAAAAGATAATGCGTTTTAGTGCACTCAAACCAACGTTTTCTTACATTGGCAACAATACCCATAGCAATTGAGTTAAGACTCAGTCTGTAAATCCTATACGTTTGAATAATAATGATTATTGTATTGGATATAAATTCCTTTTGGAAGTAAGTGTATATCATAAATTCATAATATTCTATCTCACTTGGTTATGGAAGGATAATTATTTGATATATTGGTAGTGAAAAGTTTTAACTCTATAAGTGAATTGAGATTTTGTTATATATTCTTAAATTGTATTTAAAAAAGACAAAAATAAATGTGAAAAATAAAATAAAATAAAATAAATAAAATAAAGAACACACAAATTTTACGTGGAAACCCTTTTGGGAAAAAACCACGGGTAAATGAGAAGAAAATTCATTATGTCGAAAAATTTGAATCAAATACAAGAGGAATAGACTATGTCTATTTAAAGGCTTGCAAAGCCATATTCTAGTAGGATTGAAACACCTTATCCTAATCAATATAAAATAGATGGAGTTTAATAAGGTTTAAAAACCTTATTCTAAAATAAAAATAAAAGAAGTGTAGTTCTATATGTATTTTACTTTTATTTTATTTTCCATTGTATTTTATTTAAATAAGAATTTGGGTCACTTAATTCTAACAATCTCCACCTTGACACAAATTCTCAACGAACAAGTTCTTCATCGCGAACTTTCAATAAACAAGTTCTCCACCTCTTCCATAAAACCCCTTAAGGGTTTAACTTCAACAATGAACACAAACCAAGTCTAAGTAATGCTCAAACTTGGTTATAGGAAGTGACTTAGTCATCATATCTGCAGGATTTTCATGAGTACTAATTTTGCTCACAACAATATCACCACGGGCAATAATATCATGAACAAAATGATACCGAATATCAATGTGTTTTGTTCTCTCATGAAACATTTGATCTTTTGTAAGAAAGATGGCACTCTGACTGTCACAAAATACTGTGCTGATTTGAAGGTCTTCATTGAGTGTACTAAATAGTCCCTTCAACCAAATAGCTTCTTTACAAGCCTCAATAATCGCCATGTACTCAGCTTCACCGGAATTTTCTGGTTGTTTTCCCTTTTGATTCGCAGCCTCCCTTTTAATCTTATTTTGTAGCTTATAGCACTCAGATTTAATGTGCCCTTTCTTCTTGCAGAAGTTACAAGTTTTACCTCTGTTTAAAGACTTTGATCTACCCTTAGCTTTACCACGAGGATTCCGTTCCTGTGTCCTACCACGATCATCATCAGCATTCCGATCTTGTCTCTCACGAACAATGAGACCCTCTCCCTGAGAGTCGGGTTTAACCACAAGATGCTTCATCTTATCATACGAGGTTAAAGAATCATAAACCTCATCAACTGTGAGAGACTAGCGGCTATATAAAATCGTGTCTCTAAAGGTTGAATAAGACGGGGGCAACGAACAAAGTAGAATCAACTCTAGATCTTCCTTATCATACTGAACCTCCATGGCCTCTAAGTTTGAGAGAATTTCTTTAAACACTGTTAAGTGTTCGTGTACAAACGCACCTTCCTCCAAACGATGAGCATAAAGACGCTGTTTCATATGCAACTTGCTTGTTAGAGTTTTCAACATACATATTTGTTCTAACCTCTTCCATAATGCAGCAGCAGTTTTCTCTTTCATCACATCCTGCAAAATTTCGTTGGACAAATGCAGATGTAATTGTGTTAATGCCTTTCGATCCTAACGCTTCTTCTCTTCATCTGTTAATGTCGAAGGCATCTTATCTATCCCTAGCAGGGCATCCTCCAGATCCATCTGTGCAAGAACTGCTTGCATCTTAATTTGCCACAATGCAAATCTGGTGTTGCGATCCAACAGCGGAATTTTATACTTCAAAGACGCCATTACCGTGATTGAGATGAATAACCCAGAAGCTCGGATACCAATTTGTGAAAAATAAAATAAATAAAATAAATAAAATAAAGAACACACAAATTTTACGTGGAAACCCTTTCGGGAAAAAATCACGGGCAGAGGAGAAGAAAATTCACTATGTCAAAAAATTTGAATCAAATACAAGAGGAATAGACTATGTCTATTTATAGGCTTGCAAAGCCATATTCTAGTAGGATTGGAACACCTTATCCTAATCAATATAAAATAGATGGAGTTTAATAAGGTTTAAAAACCTTATTCTAAAATAAAAAATAAAAGAAGTGTAGTTCTATATGTATTTTACTTTTATTTTATTTTCCATTGCATTTTATTTAAATAAGAATTTGGGTCACTTAATTCTAACAATAAATAAATGTGACATGTGTCAAAATGAATAAGTCTTCTTTAAGCTCGGGTTCAATCTATAGATATTTCATTTTTTTAGTTGTTTTATTTAAGCATTTCATATAAAAATAGTAAAAGACGAAAACATAATCATATTAATATTCATATTCATTACTCTATTAAAATTCAATTTTTTAGTAATTTCCATGACCGAATTAGAGTGGAGTTAACTCATGACACCAATTTTGTCAAAGGTTTAAAAATAATAAGGTTAATATATATTTTGTCCTTTGAACTTGTCCAGTTGTATTTTATCCTAATTGGTACCTAAACTTGAATTTTATCAACCAGTTTGGTACATTCACACTAACACCGTTAGTTTGTACTAACATGGCACTGTTAGCCAATCTGATGGTGCAACATGGTAGCCTCTTAGTATACAACATAGCAAACATAAATGTGAAAATATAAAAATATTTATAAAATATATAAATTAATTTGTATTTGGACAATCATTTGTTCAAATTGATTCTTGATGCATTTTTAGTGATACTATATATTTTTAATTTTTTCTTATAAATATCAAGTTATTTATGTTATTATTTTGAAAAAAATAGAAAATATAAAAATATATAAAAAGCGTATAATATTTTGAAAAGTATATAATTTATAAATTTATTTTTATAAAGCATGTCTAGAATGAATCTAGACCCCAAAATGTCTAGGTTCATTCTTGATATAAATAAAATTTTATACTTTTTGTTAATGTATATATTTTATTTTTTTAATTTTAAAATAATATAAATAATATAAAATTATTAAAAACACAACTAGAATGAATCTGGACAAATGATTGTCCAAATACAAATATATCGAGAAAACCATTTGTCCATGTTTATTCTTAATGTGAAAAAAATGTATACTTTTTTATTATTTTATATTTTTAAAGTTAAAAAAATAATTTATGTTTGTTATGTGGCATACGGGGAGGCTACCACGTGCACGATTATATTGGTTAACAATGCCATGTCAACTCGAACTAATAGTGTTAGTGTAGAGGTACCAGCTTGGTTTGATAGAATACAAGTTTAGGTACCAATTTTAGGTTAAAAAAAATTTAAGGACCCACTAGTGTAACGGACTTAGATTTTTTACCTTGTGATCCGTACAACCTTAGGCAATTCTTTCACACAAAAACGCCTAAGTCAGCCTAACTCCAAACAATTGAGGATTCAACAGAATTCCTCCAAGGAACTAACACAAAGCGGAAGCAATTCAAATATGAATAAAGATGAACAAAGAACAAAGGTGTGACAGCCCTAATGTGACCCTAGTCGGAAAGTGGTTTCGGGACCACAAAATCGAATCACAAAAATAATTAACCATTATAATCTATGCTTATAATATGTGTAAATGCAAGTGTGAAATTTTCATATCTTCATTTTGTCAATTGCATGTGAAATTATTAAATAGGGACTTATGTGAGACATTGTGAAATGTGATAGGTTAATTTTAAATGGTTTATTAATGCATGTTAACATAAAGGTGGACTTGCATGTCAAATTGTCCATTTCTTTGATAGTGGCCGGCCATGATGAGGATTTAGGCATATTATAGATATTTTATAATAATTTTAAATTTCAATTAAAGGAATTATAGAATTAAATGAAATAAAATAATGAGAAGGGGGAGGAGAAACCAAAGTGTTTCATCTTTACTTCTCCATTGCCGAAACTAGAAGAAAGAAAGAAGAAAAACTCTTGTTGAATTTCGGCTAAGCTTTTTGATACAAGAAGGTATGTTTTATGCCACTCTTGAAAATGTATGCATAATATGGAGGATTGGTTTAAATTTTACTTGAATCTTGGATTGAAATTAGGTTATTTAGGAGGGTTGAATTTCGGTCTAGGAACTTAAAATTTTTAGTAGAAGTTTTGATGACATTAGATGGATAGTTAGGCTGGATGTGTTAAATTGTTAACTGTTTTAGCTTTAAAGTTAAGGTTAATATGGTTTATGGGATTGCCGAATCTAATTTAAGGAGAAAGAAAAATATATGTATTCGGTTATGCTATTGATTCTTGGGGAAATAATGTTTAATGTATTTTTGTTTATGTTTTATAAAAGCACTAGTAATTGAAATTGAGAAATTTTAACTTGCTGATGGGAGGTGTTGAACGTGATATTCGGATGTGTTTCAAGGAATGACATTAGGGTAGCTAGAGTCTAAAAACTTTCGGTCAAGGACTATTGTGTGAGCAAATTCGGTATAAAGGTTTAGATGTTAATTGCATTGTATTTAATGTTTAAAGAATAGGTAGTAGCTAATTAAAGTTAAGAAGGCTAGAATTTCTTTTAAGGGAGATGTGACCTTAATTTGAACAAAATAGAATCGGCCTTAAGCTTGACTAAATGGTTCGGTTATTATTAGCTTAGAAGAAACCTATATGAAATTGTTGTATTAGGTCATAATATATAATTACATATGAAGGCTAAGTTTAAGTAGTAAGGCCGAATAGGTTATAAATTAATTATAGACGGTTTATATACATAGGAGTATGTATGTATTTGTGTGTGTGGCATTGATGATAAATGGTGAATTGGTAATAATCTACTTGGGACAGCAGCAGTAAGGTGATTTTCGAAAATCACCATAAATTGTAGGAATTGAATTAGAAGTTAAATAAATTATGTAATTAAATCTTGATGAGTCTAGTTTTCTATAATAGAAACCGTAAAAGTAAAAAAATTACCGATCATGAAATATTTGAAGTAATGTGGGACAGAGTCAAAATGACTTCTAGATCCCCTGTTCTATTTTTGTAAAATCATTATAAAATGTATAAAAATGGTCATAGAATAAATTTTATATGCTTAGACTCATTAGTGAGTCTAGTTTCAAATGAAATAAACGACAACATATTTTGATTTCTGTACAATGAGAAATTTATTTCGTAGTGAAGAATGGTCATATTTATCAAACAGTGAAACAAGGGAAACTTTAGGAAAAATCTGGTATTGATTGGCTAGACTAAAAATTATTAAAATTTTATGGATAAAATATAAATGAGTCTATTTTCAAGGAAAATTTACGGGAATTGATTTGGAGTTTCGTAGCTCCAGTTATAAGTAATTTAATGACTGTTGCTCAGGAATTCAGCTTATAGTGAAATTGTGATTATATGGTAAACATTGATAAAAGAAAAATTTTACTAATGAATTGCTTATTGATTTCTTATAAGCTTACTATAATCTGTATGTGTGAAAGTCGAATATATATGTATTATATTCTGAAAGTAATACTTGAATAATTGATTAATGATTAGTTTAAAATTTATTGAATTAAAGCTCAAGAGCATAGAGGGGCAACCTCGGATAAGGGAAAAGCTAAAGCCGCGGAATAGCCAACCCGAAATTTGTTCAGAAAGATACAAGGTAAGTTTTGAGTAATCGCCTTTAGCATAAAATTTATAATGCCTTGACATATATATACTACATGGATTTTGATCTTTTTGGTTCTATTTGAATTAAGTTGAATGGTAAATTAGGGTTAAGCTTGATTGATGAAAAGTATGTGTGATATTCATGCATGATTTTAAGCTGAAATGAAATAATGGTGTTCATAAGAAGCTCATGTCCGAATGTAGCCAATGGCTACTAATAATGTGAAATGCTCTATAAAATGCGTTAGAATAAAAAAAACATGTTATTTGATGTGGAATTGTATCCGGGCTTAAAGACCCGCAGGCTTCGTGCTGGAATTGTATCCAGGCTTAAAGACCCGCAGGCTTCGTGCTGGAATGACATCCGGGTTAAAAACCTGCAGGCTGTGCTAGATACGTGTTTCGAGTCCTAAGATTTGATAGGACCGGTGTCAGTAAGTTAAGTATAATTACGACATTGAATATCCGTGCGAGTAAGTATTATATATGTTATACCTGCTAAGGTACGTATTACGTACTCATAAGTGAATTGACTTCAAAACGAATTATTAGTATCAAAGAATGGTATATATATGTGAGTGTGTGTATATGTATGTGAATGAATACCGTATTTATGAATAAGAGAATGACTTATTTGGTCAATGTATGTCATTGTAAAAGCATGTGTCTTAAAGAAATTTTATGAATCATATAGTATAGTGAAATATGTACTGAGAATTTTCTTGTGTATTCATGTATATATATATTCGGCCAATAGGTTATAATTAATGAACTTGTGAGTTTTTGGCCAAGTAATTTACAAATTAAATTTGGGTTCTTGTGATACTTAATGTTAGAATTTAAATGATACGTTTTAATTGTTTGAAACACTTAAAACTTACTAAGCCTCGAAAGCTTACTCCGTTTTATTTTATTTCTTTGTTTTATAGATTGTCAATTTTGGCCACCGACTCGGGGATCATCAGCAGTTCATCATACTATCGATCTTTTTGGTACAGTTATATTTTGGCCTTGGTATGGCATGTATAGGTTAGGCCGGTGACGGTTATGTTTTGTATTGTAAATATTTTAGCCATACGAAAATGGCGTATAACTTGAATATCAATATCCAATTCAGTTCGATCTCTGTTTATGTTTATTTACTATGCGAATGAGATATTAAAATGTTGATTGGTTATATGGACAAAAAAAAATTATTGTTTGGCTCGCTAATACCTCATAGCCTAAACCGGCGATCGGACTCGGGCTAGGGGTGTTACATTTTATTGGTATCAGAGCTACGGTTTAGTCGATTCTAGGACTAACGTAGAGTGTTTGAGTCTAGCTATACATGTCATATAGTCTTAATGTGATAGTATGATGAATTCTGACAGTTAAAAATGTGTTTTCATATAGTAATGGATTTTGATCCCAATCGAGCGGTAGCTGATGATGTTGAGAGTGTAGCGACTACTCCCGTGCATGGGACAGCGCTGATGGACTCTCAACCTGTTGCAAGCAATCAAAATGATGAGGCTAGACAGACTTTCTATAGTGTATTGAATGATTGGTTCAACCAATACAGTCAAACTAATACGGCTGTTCCACAACCCCCACTTCCGAATAATACGCCCCCTGCACCTACAATACCTCAGGTAATTGATCAGACGAGGTTAAATAAGACTCCGGTTGACAGAATCAGAAAGTACGGGGCTACTGAATTTAAAGCTACAGATAGTGATGATGCCGAGCAAACTGAATTTTGGCTGGACAACACTATTCGAGTACTTGATGAACTATCTTGCACACCCGATGAATGCCTAAAATGTGCTACATCCTTGCTACGTGATTCTGCTTACTATTGGTGGAACACCTTGGTTTCTGTTGTACCCAAAGAACGGGTGACGTGGGAGTTCTTCCAAATTGAATTCCGAAAAAAATACATCAGTCAGAGGTTCATTGATCAGAAACGAAAAGAATTTCTTGAGCTTAAACAGGGTTCCCTGTCAGTTACTGATTATGAACGGAAGTTTGTCAGGCTCAGTAGATATGCTCGGGAATGTATATCGTCTGAAGCTATTATGTGTAAACATTTTGAAGATGGGCTGAATGAAGATATAAAGATGTTTGTAGGCATTCTAGAAATACGAGAGTTTGTAATACTTGTCGAGCGAGCTTGCAAAGCCGAAGAACTTAGTAAAGAAAAAAAGAAAGCTGATGTCGAAGCTGGAGAATTTCGTAAAAGATCTTCAGGAAAGTCTTTTCAGCAATCATCGAAGAAATTTCGAGATGATTCAGGCCGATCAAAGAATACTTCGGGTTTTTCCAGACGAGACCACGATCGACCCCCTGTGAGTACACGAGCCACTTTAGTTGCCAGTGTTAGAAATGATCGTCGGGACAGGACAGAGTGCAAGTATTATGGTAAATGGCATTCGGGGAGTTGTAGATTTCATGACCGCTCCTGTTATAAATGCGGATCAGCCAACCACTTTATTAAGGATTGCCCGAGATTGTCTGAACAGAATATGAATCAGAGTGGGAAACCGAGTACTACAGCACGAGGTAGACCACTTAGGAATACGGGGAATGCTAACGGCGGTCAGAGAGGGTCTAAAGATGCTACAACCAGATCCGAGGCTCGTGCTCCTGCTAGAGCTTATGCTATACGTGTACGCGAGGACGTTTCTTCGCCTGATGTTATTACTGGTACTTTCACTCTCTTTGATACTGATGTGATTGCTTTGATTGACCCTGGTTCTACCCATTCTTATGTATGTGAGACTTTAGCATCCAGTAAGACTTTACCTGTTGAGTCTACTGAGTTCGTTATTAGAGTGTCAAATCCTTTGGGTCAATATGTGC
This sequence comes from Gossypium hirsutum, assembly GCF_007990345.1. Taxonomy (NCBI): domain Eukaryota; kingdom Viridiplantae; phylum Streptophyta; class Magnoliopsida; order Malvales; family Malvaceae; genus Gossypium; species Gossypium hirsutum. The sequence continues at coordinate 114,596,495 of NC_053424.1, read as the reverse complement.
TTGTCGATAAGGTGTGTAAGAAATGCCCCTTAAAAATCCGAGGTTCCTGTTTTCCGGCTGATTTGATGCTTTTACCGTTTGATGAATTTGATGTTATCCTCGGTATGGATTGGTTGACCGTACATGATGCAGTAGTGAATTGCAAAAGTAAAACCGTTGATTTGAGATGTACAAATAATGAGGTAATCCGAGTTGAGTCTACTGATTTGAACGGATTGTCAACAATGATAATATCCTCGATGTCGGCTCAAAAATATGTAAGAAAGGGGTGTAAGGCGTATCTTGCATACGTAATTGATAGCAAAGAATCAGAAAAGAAGCTTGAATCAGTATCAGTGGTTTGTGAGTATCCAGATGTTTTTCCCGAGGAATTGCTAGGGTTACCACCTGTTCGGGAGGTAGAGTTTGGTATTGAACTTGTACCTGAGACTACACCAATTTCGATAGCACCGTACCGTATGACACCAACCGAATTAAAGGAATTGAAAGCTCAGTTGCAAGAGTTGACAGATAGAGGTTTCGCTCAACCAAGTTTTTCACTATGGGGTGCACCAGTATTGTTTGTGAAAAAGAAGGACGGAACCATAAGGTTGTGCATCGACTATCGTCAGTTGAATAAAGTGACAATAAAGAATAAATATCCGTTACCGCGTATTGATGATTTGTTTGATCAATTGAAGGGAGCCTCAGTGTTTTCAAAGATAGATTTGAGATCGGGTTATTATCAGTTGCGAGTTCGAGACTCAGATATACCTAAAATTGCTTTCAGGACGAGATACGGTCACTACGAGTTTTTAGTGATGCCGTTTGGGCTCACTAATGCCCCTGCGGTATTTATGGATTTGATGAACTGAATTTTCAGGCAGTATTTGGACTGGTTTGTAGTTGTGTTTATAGATGACATTTTGATTTATTCACCGGATGAAACTGAGCACGCTAAGCACCTGAGATTAGTGTTACAGATTTTACGGGATAAGCAGTTGTATGCTAAGTTCAATAAATGTGAGTTCTGGTTGAGAGAAGTTAGTTTTTTTAGGACATGTAGTATCTGCATCGGGAATTCGAGTTGATCCGAGTAAAATTTCAGCCATACTTGATTGGAAACCCCCGAGAAATGTTACTAAAGTTCGAAGCTTTTTGGGGCTTGCTGGTTACTACAGACAGTTTGTAAAGGGTTTCTCGATGATAGCCACACCAATAACGAGGCTTCTTCAGAAAGATGTTAGGTTTGAATGGTCAGAAAAATGTCAGGAAAGTTTCGATCAGTTGAAAACTTATTTGACTGAAGCTTCAGTGCTTGTGCAGCCTGAATCCGGTAAAGAGTTTGTCATTTACAGTGATGCATCCTTGCTTGGGCTGGGTTGCGTGTTGATGCAAGAAGGTCGAGTAGTAGCTTACGCGTCGAGACAATTGAAACCACATGAGAAAAACTATCTAACCCATGATCTTGAATTAGCTGCCATTGTTTTCGCTTTGAAAATTTGGCGACACTACTTGTTTGGAGAGATGTGTCATATATATTCGGATCATAAAAGCCTCAAATACTTGATGACTCAAAGAGATTTGAATCTGCGGCAAAGACGTTGGCTCGAGTTGTTGAAAGATTATGAGCTTGTCATCGACTATCACCCGGGAAAGGCTAACGTGGTTGCCGATGCCTTAAGTCGCAAATCACTGTTTATTTTGCGAGCAATGAATGTACACCTGTCCGTTTCACCCGATAATGTGTTGGTAGCAGAATTAAAGGCCAAACCATTATTGATTCATCAAATACGTGAATCCCAGAAAGTTGACGATGAATTGGTTGCTAAACGAGTTGAATGTGTTTCAAATGTGGAATCAGAGTTTAAAATTGATGATGACGATTGTTTGAGGTTCAGAAGTCGACTGTGTGTTCCAAGAAATTCAAAACTTATTTCTTTGATTTTAAGCGAGGCTCATAGTAGCCGCATGTCAATCCACCCGGGTAGTACGAAAATGTACAACGATCTGAAACGTCAGTTTTGGTGGCCTGGTATGAAACAAGACATTTCTGACTTTGTTTCGAAGTGTTTGATATGTCAACAAGTGAAAGCGGAACATCAAGTGCCTTTAGGGTTACTTCAGTCGATCATGATACCCGAATGGAAATGGGATCGAGTCACGATGGATTTTGTATTTGGGTTGCCATTGTCGTCAGGCAAGAAAGATGAGATCTGGGTTGTTGTTGATAGATTGACAAAGTCGGCTCATTTTATTCCCGTACGTATGGATTATCCACTTGACAAGTTAGCCGAACTGTATGTGTCTCAGATTGTAAGGTTACACGGAGTCCTGCTTCTATTGTGTCGGATAGAGACCCGAGGTTCACATCGCGATTTTGGAAGAAATTACAAGAAGCATTGGGTACCAAGTTGCATTTTAACACCGATTTTCATCCCCAGACCGATGGTCAATCCTAGCGGATAGTTCAGATACTCGAGGATATGCTGAGATGTTGCATCCTTTAGTTTAGTGGTTCGTGGGAACGGTATTTACCTCTGATTGAATTCGCTTACAATAATAGTTTTCAGTCAAGCATTAAGATGGCACCTTACGAGGCCTTGTATGGTCGTAAATGTCGTACACCATTGTTTTGGACTGAGCTTAGTGAAAATAAAATCTTTGGGGTTGATTTGATTAAAGATGCTGAGCAGAAAGTAAAAGTAATCCATGAAAGTCTGAAAGCAGCTTCAGATCGTAAGAAGTCGTATGCAGATTTAAAGTAAAAAGACATTGAATATTAGGTTGGAGACAAAGTGTTTCTTAAAGTTTCACCATGGAAAAAGGTGCTCAGGTTTGGCCGTAAAGGCAAATTGAGTCCGAGGTTCATCGGGCCGTATGAAATATCCAAACGAGTTGGGCCGGTTGCATACAGATTGATTTTACCCCCCGAGCTTGAAAAGATTCACAACGTCTTTCATGTCTCGATGCTTCAACGTTATAGATCCGATCCAACGCACATAATTAATCCATCAGAGGTTGAAATTCAATCTGATTTGAGTTATGAAGAAGAACCAATTTGTATCCTAGCTCGCGAGGTAAAAGAGTTACGAAAAAAAAGGTTCCGTTAGTAAAGGTATTATGGCTCAAGCATGGGATCGAAGAAGCTACTTGGGAATCCGAGAACTCTATGAAAGAACGATATCCTAACTTATTCACTGGTAAGATTTTCGGGGACGAAAATTCCTTATGTGGGGGAGAGTTGTGACAGCCCTAATGTGACCCTAGTCGGAAAGTGGTTTCGGGACCACAAAACCGAATCACAAAAATAATTAACCATTATAATCTATGCTTATAATATGTGTAAATGCATGTGTGAAATTTTCATATCTTAATTTTGGCAATTGCATGTGAAATTATTAAATAGGGACTTATGTGAGACATTGTGAAATGTGATAGGTTAATTTTAAATGGTTTATTAATGCATGTTAACATAAAGATGGACTTGCATGTCAAATTGTCCATTTCTTTGATAGTGGCCGGCCATGATGAGGATTTAGGCATATTATAGATATTTTATAATAATTTTAAATTTCAATTAAAGGAATTATAGAATTAAAGGAAATAAAATAATGAGAAAGGGGAGGAGAAACCAAAGTGTTTCATCTTTACTTCTCCATTGCCGAAACTAGAAGAAAGAAAGAAGAAAAACTCTTGTTGAATTTCGGCTAAGGTGTTTTGATACAAGAAGGTATGTTTTATGCCACTCTTGAAAATGTATGCATAATTTGGAGGATTGGTTTAAATTTTACTTGAATCTTGGATTGAAATTAGGTTATTTAGGAGGGTTGAATTTCGGTCTAAGAACTTAAAATTTTTAGTAGAAGTTTTGATGACATTAGATGGATAGTTAGGTTGGATGTGTTAAATTGTTAATTGTTTTAGCTTGAAAGTTAAGGTTAATATGGTTTATGGGATTGCCAAATCTAATTTAGGGAGAAAGAAAAATATATGTATTCGGTTATGCTATTGATTCTTGGGGAAATAATGTTTAATGTATTTTTGTTTATGTTTTATAAAAGCACTAGTAATTTAAATTGAGAAATTTTAACTTGCTGATGGGAGGTGTTGAACGTGATATTCGGATGTGTTTCAAGGAATGACATTAGGGTAGCTAGAGTCTAAAAACTTTCGGTCAAGGACTATTGTGTGAGCAAATTCGGTATAAAGGTTTAGATGTTAATTGCATTGTATTTAATGTTTAAAGAATAGGTAGTAGCTAATTAAAGTTAAGAAGGCTAGAATTTCTTTTAAGGGAGATGTGACCTTAATTTGAACAAAATAGAATCGGCCTTAAGCTTGACTAAATGGTTCGGTTATTATTAGCTTAGAAGAAACCTAAATGAAATTGTTGTATTAGGTCATAATATATAATTACATATGAAGGCTAAGTTTAAGTAGTAAGGCCGAATAGGTTATAAATTAATTATAGACGGTTTATATACATAGGAGTATGTATGTATTTGTGTGTGTGGCATTAATGATAAATGGTGAATTGGTAATAATCTACTTGGGACAGCAGCAGTAAGGTGATTTTCGAAAATCACCATAAATTGTTGGAATTGAATTAGAAGTTGAATAAATTATGTAATTAAAACTTGATGAGTCTAGTTTTCTATAATAGAAACCGTAAAAGTAAAAGAATTACCGATCATGAAATATTTGAAGTAATGTGGGACAGAGTCAAAATGACTTCTAGATCCCCTGTTCTGTTTTTGTAAAATCATTATAAAATGTATAAAAATGGTCATAGAATAAATTTTATATGCTTAGACTCATTAGTGAGTCTAGTTTCAAATGAAATAAACGACAACATATTTTGATTTCTGTACAATGAGAAATTTATTTCGTAGTGAAGAATGGTCATATTTATCAAACAGTGAAACAAGGGAAACTTTAGGAAAAATTTGGGATTGATTGGCTAGACTAAAAATTATTAAAATTTTATGGATAAAATATAAATGAGTCTATTTTCAAGGAAAATTTACGGCAATTGATTTGGAGTTTCGTAGCTCCAATTATAAGTAATTTAATGACTGTTGCTCAGGAATTCAGCTTATAGTGAAATTGTGATTATATGGTAAACATTGATAAAAGAAAAAAATTACTAATGAATTGCTTATTGATTTCTTATAAGCTTACTATAATCTGTATGTGTGAAAGTCGAATATATATGTATTATATTCTGAAATTAATACTTGAATAATTGATTAATGATTAGTTTAAAATTTATTGAATTAAAGCTCAAGAGCATAAAGGGGCAACCTCGGATAAGGGAAAAGCTAAAGCCGCGGAATAGCCAACCCGAACTTTGTTCAGAAAGATACAAGGTAAGTTTTGAGTAATCGCCTTTAGCATAAAATTTATAATGCCTTGACATATATATACTACATGGATTTTGATCTTTTTGGTTCTATTTGAATTAAGTTGAATGGTAAATTAGGGTTAAGCTTGATTGATGAAAAGTATGTGTGATATTCATGCATGATTTTAAGCTGAAATGAAATAATGGTGTTCATAAGAAGCTCATGTTCGAATGTAGCCAATGGCTACTAATAATGTGAAATGCTCTACAAAATGCGTTAGAATAAAAAAAAACATGTTATTTGATGTGGAATTGTATCCGGGCTTAAAGACCCGCAGGCTTCGTGCTGAAATCGTATCCGGGCTTAAAGACACGCAGGCTTCGTGCTGGAATGACATCCGGGTTAAAAACCTGCAGACTGTGCTAGATATGTGTTTCGAGTCCTAAGACTTGATAGGACCGGTGTCAGTAAGTTAAGTATAATTACGACATTGAATATCCGTGCGAGTAAGTATTATATATGTTATACCTGCTAAGGTACGTCTTACGTACTCATAAGTGAATTGACTTCAAAACAAATTATTAGTATCAAAGAATGGTATATATATGTGAGTGTGTGTATATGTATGTGAATGATTACCGTATTTATGAATAAGAGAATGACTTATTTGGTCAATGTATGTCATTGTAAAAGCATGTGTCTTAAAGAAATTTTATGAATCATATAGTATTGTGAAATATGTACTGAGAATTTTCTTGTGTATTCATGTATATATATATTCGGCCAATAGGTTATAATTAATGTACTTGTGAGTTTTTGGCCAAGTAATTTACAAATTAAATTTGGGTTCTTGTGATACTTAATGTTAGAATTTAAATGATACGTTTTAATTGTTTGAAACACTTAAAACTTACTAAGCCTCGAAAGCTTACTCCGTTTTATTTTATTTCTTTGTTTTATAGATTGTCAATTTTGGCCACCGACTCGGGGATCATCAGCAGTTCATCATACTATCGATCTTTTTGGTATAGTTATATTTTGGCCTTGGTATGGCATGTATAGGTTAGGCCAGTGACGGTTATGTTTTGTATTGTAAATATTTTAGCCATACGAAAATGGCGTATAACTTGAATATCAATATCTAATTCAGTTCGATCTCTGTTTATGTTTATTTACTATGCGAATGAGATATTAAAATGTTGATTGGTTATATGGACAAAAAAAATTATTGTTTGGCTCGGTAATACCTCATAGCCTAAACCGGTGATCGGACTCGGGCTAGGGGTGTTACAAAAGGCATAGAAAAACTAAGAACACAAGAGAGAAGTTTTTAGTGAATGCTATCAAGAATTTTTATTACTCAAGAATGAAATGATTTACAATGAAGGGGAGAGGTCTCTATTTATAGTTGAGCCTCCCCAAATGCAACAGTACAGATCAAAATACATCAACGACCAATATTAAAAGCTATCTACAAATCAAATCTCTAAGATTACAGAATCATATCTTCTAAGATTTACATATCATATTTAAGATTGCATATCTCTGAAGATAACGTTCCATATTTGCCAAGTTTTGTAGATGGACCTTCAATATCTCTAAGCAACGGGCTAGTCCGATTGGGCCAAATGACCTCCCTTGAACTTGATGGATCACACAAGTGTGCCATGGTTGCGGGCTCCCATATGCAACTTATGACATTCTACCCTACCTGTTCTAGCAACGCCCTCGTCGCATCCTTCGCATGAAACTGGTCTATCTTGCATTGGAATTGTCACAAGGCCTCAGCAAGCTCAAGTTCCCAACTTGCCTCATTGTTGTGAAAACCCAAGATTAAAACCCAAAAATTGTCTGAATCGGGCCCTGTGTGTGAAACTGAATCCGCAATCCAACCGATGACTGGACTGGACTAGTTAAGCTGTCATTTGCCCTAATCAAACCAGCAGCAGCTAAACCAGCCTGGCCTATTCGGGCAAAACAAAGACTATTCGTGGTGTTGTGGGAATCATGTTGGCGATGACATTGTTAGGCACGACGGTGATGGTCTGACGGTCGATGGATGGTCAACGATGGTAGTTCTTTGGTGGTACAGTAGTAGAAAAATTAGACTCTTAGTGGGCTCTACTGGATAACTTGATTTTAAATTAACTTTTCCAAAGATAATATTATTTTAATAAATTTAATATTAAATTTAATTTACTATTTATCTAGATAGTATTTTATTAATTTAATATTAATAGATATTAAATTAAATTAAATATTTATCTAGATAATATTTTATTAATTTAATATTAATGTGATTAATTTTAATCTTAGTTGAACTCTTTCTATATAAAGAGAACATTGGTCATTATTCTCATACACTTGAATTCAAGAAAAGTTATAGAAAGAGAAAATTAACTGAAGAAATTATTTTAGAAAATTTTTAAAGATATTCTTGTTATTTACATCTTGACCCTAGAAGTTTAGAGAAATTATAAAATTGTCCTACTGGTAATTTTGTGAATTTTTTATTCGAAGCGAGCCCACATTCAGCAAACATGAGTTTAAGGATAGCAAAAAAGACTACTTGGTCAAAGCATTCATCCTAAACGAATCATACATGTACGATTTTAATTAAGTGTTTATTACTTTAGATAAAATAACTAAGTTCTTATTTTTGGAAAAAAAATTAAAACTCTAGTTTTCCCTAAACTTGTAAAGCTTTAACTTGAATCATGGAAATACCACTGAGCGTAGGTATAGGTCGGGGTGAGCATTCAATTGAATTAAATGAAAAAATTTGGAGTTAACTAAGTTGATGTGTCCTACTTTATCATCCTAACTTGAATTGAATTTTTTTCGAATCCAATCAAGTTGAGTTGAGTAAAATTTTCGAGTTAAATTAAAAATTAAATACGTTGAATTAAAATCTCGCTACGATATAATTAATTCTATATTAAAGTACATAAATTTAAAACTATATATATTCGAAAACCTTTTCAAAGCAAAATAAGAAATAAAAATAAGATACTTTAGTTTGATAAACTTGAATCATTAATTAATTTATTTAAGTCCCCAAAATTCTTATTTTAGAAAATTTTAAAATTTTTACTTTCTGTATATATTCTTTTGAATTTTTATAAATATTTTGTATTTTAAAAAAATATTTTGAATTTTTGAAAATAATTTTGATTTTTTTTTTGTAATTTTTGTTGAGAGAACAAGACTAATTTGCTCATTTTCAGATTGATAGGGACCAAAGAGGTATCTACACCAATCTGTTAATTAAATTATTCGAGTTGTAAAATTCAACTCGACTCGACTCGACTCGACTCAAACTCAAAAGTCAAAATACTTATTTTAGTTGACTCGTGTAACTCGATTTGAGTAATTCAAAGTTTGATTTTTTTCGAATTGTATCGAGTTTTGCTCACCTTTAGGTATAGGTTCATATCGAGATCCCAACAAGTGATTCCATCATCGAGGAAGTGATCTGCAACTTGACAATGTTTGTATAATCCCTTTTGTTTTGATAAGTGGCATGTACCTAAGTCTCGAGTCGATTTCGTGTACATGTTATAATCATGTTGAAATTGAGCTAGTAATGGTTAGCTAAATATGGAATACTAGTATTGTTCAAATCATGTTCTGAAATTGTTGATAATGAAAAGAAGTTGATATGCATATTTAGTTTTGAAGTGAATGAAATGAGTTGTACCTTAAAATCAGTAGTTGGCATGAAGAAAATGTGTTTGGTAAATCAATTGGAATGATGTTTTGATATAATTTGCATCTGTAAGTTGTGTTAATGCTTATAAATGAGCATTAGATTATAGTATTTTGCTTGTTTGAATGAAGGAAAGACTAGGTTTCTGTATTTGGAGTGTATTGAATAGGTACCAAATTGGACCTTTTGGAAATAGTGAGTCACATTGCGATGGAACCTAATCAGTGAGTTGTGTCGCGACGAGGAACCACAAAAGTCATGATGTCAACCCGATACTTTGAAATCTTTACAATTTGGCCCTAATTCGACCCCAGGTTCACAAAAGAGCTTTCGTAAGCTCGTATAAGACTCAGAAATGATTACATATCATATTATACACGTGTCCTACTCATATTTGGATGTTTAATTATTCTAAATTGAATGTAATAGTTTGTAGTTGCTCCGGAACGAATGTAACATCTTGTAGCTCGGACCTAATGACCAGGTTAGGTATCAGGGTGTTACAAAAACTTCTAATTTTATCACTAACATTTTCAATAAGTTCTTTGTTTGTCACCATTTGTTAAATCTTTAACTAGAATGATGAGATGACCTTTTTAAATTGATATAATAGCTACTTTAATCCTAAACACTTACACATTCTATCAATTTGGTCTTAATTCTAAATACTTCAATAAATCTAACCCTCTATATTTACAAATTCTATTAATTTGATCCTTAAACACATATTCATCATACTAAATTGTAACTTCCATTTTTTGAACAATTTTTACCAACAATTAAAAGTGCCAACAAAATACTAATTTGGTTGGTATTATTGTTTTTGTAATTGTGAGTTCGATTGCAGTTAAGCATTTAATGTCTTCCAGTTTAATTAATAGGGATTTGGGGATTTATGGGTAATTTTTACATAGATTTGGACATAGATTATATTTGATTGGATCATGGTTAGAAATTTTTTATTTTCGTTACCCAAATATATTTAAAAAAACCTCTCCTATCTTTCTCAAAGTGTGTAAATTGGTCCATCTAAAAAGATTAAAAAACCTTAATCATTGCAAATTTTGAAAGTAAGCGTCTAATGACAATTAATACAATACTTAGAATTATTCATAACCACTTTTCAACCCTTAAACAGGAAGATAATATGCTTTAGTACACTTAAACTCAGGTCTTCATGTACTAATAATAATACCAATACCAATATCAATTGAGCTAAAAATAAGTCCACAACTTATACAAATATTTGAATAAAAATTAAGTTAGATGAAAATAACTATTTTTTTTATCCCAAAGAAGAAAAGTTTGAAAGCGAAGTAAGGGCCCAATGACTTTACATCTCTCTCTCTTTATTTCTCAAAAGTAGGAAAGGGAAGTGAAAGGTGAAACAAAAACCAAAAAGATGTTTGCTTCAATTAGAAGCACTTTCTTTATATTAAATCCATCCCTTTTTGGACATATAATAAAAACACAAATTGAGAAAATGACTCAACAATTATTCTTAATTTTTTTTAAAAAAATATTTACCCATTTTATTACAGTAAAAATAAATAAGAGGTTGAGATGTGGTAAATTTTAATTAAAATTAGTAAAACAAAGATCGACCCAATAAATAATTACACTTAAAACAAAACCCCTTGAAGGCTAGGAGTGTGAGTGCGTTTTCACGTGTCTTTGTTTCCTTTCACACAAACACTAGCCCTTTTTTTATTACGGCTCACGAATAACCCATCAAAATTATAAGATCAAATTATTTAATATATAATTAATTTTAATTTTTTTATTATAAAAGTAAGGGTTAACTATAAAAATAGTCATTTTTATTTACCTTAAATTATATTTTAGTCACTTATATTTGAAATATTACGTTTTAGTCACTTACATTATCGTTTTGTTACGAAGTAGTCATTTTACCGTTAAGTTCCGTTACCTCCCTAACAACGATCTTGCGTGGCAACCTAAATGGTTTTAAATGACAACTTGGATGTCCGATGTGGTAGTTTTAATTAAATTTATTTCATTAAGAAACCTATTTTCATCCTAGCAACTGGAAATCCAAGTTGTCATTTAAAACCCATTTGAACTGCTACGTATCGTTTTAGTCACTTATGTTTGAAATGTTACGTTTTAGTCACTATATTTTCGTTTTGTTACGAAGTAGCTACTCTACTGTTAAGCTCCGTTACCTCCCTAATAGCAGTCTTACGTGGTAGCCCAAATGGTTTTAAATGCCAGCTTGGATGTCCTATGTGGCAATTTTAATTAAATTTATTTAATTAAAAACCTATTTTCACCCCATCAATTGGACATCCAAGTTGGCATTTAAAATCCATTTGGACTGCCACGTAGGACTACCATTAGGGAGGTAACAGAGTTTAACGGTAGAGTAACCACTTCGTAACAAAACAATAACGTAAGTGACTAAAACATAACATTTCAAACATAATCGACTAAAATGTAATCTGAGGCAAACAAAAGTGGCTATTTTTTTAGTTTATCCTAAAAGTAAATATTTTATATTTAAAAATGGTGAAATTAATAAAAATTATTGTTTTTTAGAAATATTAATGAAAAAGACTTGAAATTTTGTTAAATAATATTCAAAAGTCATAAAATAAAGTTCATTTTTATCAAAATAAGTCTAAAAATCAAAACAAAAAATTAATATGAAAAAAATAAAAACTGAAGGAGCCGAACTGAATTATAATGGACGATTCAAAAAATCTAAGAAATCTAATTGAACCGAACCGATATCACCCTCTAAGCTTTTTACCTTAACAATAATCACTTGCACCAATTAGATTAGATTAATTTAATTTAATTTTTTTAAAAAAAATTTTAAGCATTTTATTAAAACAAATGACAAATTTTGATTATGGTCCCTGTTTAAATTTAGGATTTAATATTTATATTTTATATTGAAATAATTTGATTTTTATATATAATATTATTTGTCAATCGAAATAGTTGACACATTTAATTATTCTAGTTTAAATGCCGAGGACAAATATCGCATTCCAATGTATCATTTGGAAATAATTTTTTTGGGTGTGTGTGTTAGGAAGGTCTTTTTAAGATAAGTTCATGCTATCATTTTAATCGAAATAATTGACGATGTTAACTTTTTTTTTTGAAAGGTAAATTCATCAATTTATTTAATGAATGAAAACTATACAATAAAGAAAAAAAAAATAAACTCTTCGTAGATGGTAAAGGCTTTAACCTTAACATCAATAGAACATCATGAAACTAATATCATTGTAAAAGTAAGAGTATTGAATTATGTCAAATTAAAATATAAAAGGCTAACTCTCAAATGTAACATCAATACAGGGATCAAAACTATAAATTTACCGTTATCTTATAATGATTATGAAAAAGAGAAGATAAAGACTTCTCTCATTAGTCTATCCAATTAGTTAGCACTCTTAATAATTTCAATAGTTGATTTGGATTTTTTTAACACACTTATTCCAACACACTTATTCTAACTCATTATTGAATATATATTTTTTGTTAGAATAGTAATTTAAAAAATTATTGACAATAATTAAAAAATGTTAACAATTTATTGGAATAGTTATCAATATTCACTATTTAAACTAATTAAAAACATTTTAAAAAATATATAAAAACTAAATTAAGTTATAAATTAAAGTATAGAAATTAAATCTCTAATTTAATCATAATAGAGGGACCAAAATTGAAATTGACTACTTCTCTACGATAATAATTTGAATGAAAACAAAATTTTAAAAATTAAAAAATAAATTAGAAAATGAACATAACAATATTACCCTAACATCGATTAAAATAACTTTGTATTTCTCTCTTATGCGATTGTAATTTAAATGTGATTTAATACGTCCACTTTAATTCTCCATTAGTTTGTAGATGCTTTTAACTTATTAATGTTAACAACCTCCATTATAGAAGTGAAATCCGACAAAAAGAAAATCTAAAAAATGTTTCTTTTCTCTCTGTGCTACTGAATCTATTTATAATGTTAAAATTATTTTAACTATAGCTATGTTTATTATTTAATCACATGATTTTATCAAGATTTTTTAATTATGATATAAAAATTATTGTTTAATTATTATGATTTTATATAAAACATAAAATTTTAATTACCAAGAAATCATACATTATAATTTTATTTAAAAGTTATTATATAATTTTACTTAATCTAATTCATGCAAAAAAAATACTATTCAAAATAATAACTAATAAAATAATTAAAATATATTAATTATTTTGATAATTCACATAATAGTGTAATAAGGAATACCTAATCATCCTTAAAGAATTGTAAAAACTATAACAAATATTAATATATTATAAATTAAATTATTCACTCTTCACTCTTCACTATTCAATTTTTTATTTTTAAAAGTCAATTAATATAAATATAATCTATTGTATTAAATTATATAACTATATTATTTATAAAATTTTGTAACATTTTGTTAATATGTAAAAATGTAAGTTGAATTATTGAATCTAAATAAATTAGAAGGATTTATATTAAAAAAGGTAAAAATATAACTTACAGAACACCATTAAAATTATATTAAAAAAGGTAAACGGGTTTATATTGCAATTTTTCCTTCCACAAATGCTTACTTCATTTCCTGACAAAATATTAAATTTTTAGTGTGAGCACATAAAACTTAAGAACCTTATTTAATATATTGATGGTAGAGTTTTTTAAATTGTATACGAGATTAAAAAGTCATTACACAATTTTTTTTTTGTTGAAAGAAAAGAAAAGATACAATCAATTAAATTGTGAGCACATGCAACCTTCTTCCTTATTAAAGGCTAATTTTACTATTTGATTTGCTTCCTTGTTTTCTTCTTTAGGGATATATTCGAGTGCCCATTTATCAATATTCTTTAGGAGGAGGTGAATGTGCTTGATTATCGTTGATTTCGAGAGTGTTGAATCCGAAATTTGGATAGCTTCAATAGTCTCCAAACTGTCTATTTGTATCAGTACTTCATTTCCTTAGTTTTCCTACATCAATGATAAACCATTCAAAATGCCCATAATTCCAAATCAAGTATTGAGCATTTTTCTAATTAATGACATAAAACAGTTTGTTAATATCACACGTGTGGTTAAAAAACTCCACCATTATCGACAAAATGTTGTTAATAAATATTTGGTGATATTTATAATTAAACTGATCAGACCATTATTTTTTCAGTTTAATTAGTTTGTATCATTTTATTAAATAAATCACTCAAAATAGAAATATATTAAAAAATAAAAATTCAATTTAGGAGTCGTCTACTCCATTTAATCTAATTTAAAAAAACACTTAGATTCAAATCCTAAAAACTAAACATTATTGAAGTATAAGTTTAAAGAAAAACTCCAGAGAAATAAATTATATATATATATATATCTAAATTTAGACATCTAATACATATATACCCTCCTTTCTTCATTTAACTTTTTTCTATTTGTATCCACACCGCTCCTTTTTTTGGGTCTTAACTAGATCTTCCTTGCTTTTGCTGCTCTGAAATCCAAATCTCAGCCTCTTCTCCATCTCTCTGTCTCTCTCTTTTCCTCTCTTCTTTCACAAATCCGTCTTTTTCTTTTCTCTGATTCCAATCTTCTAAAACCTTCAACTTCCCGTTTATTTAAGCTTTCATTTTCTCTAGTTTGGGGCATTTTTCTTTCTTCTCTTGTCAACTTAGTATTGTTTTGGAGCTTGGGTTTTGCTGCTCTTAAAACAGAGCTATTCCTTTTTGGTTGCTTTTTCTTCAAGATCTTATCTAACTCTGCTTATAAACTAAGCTGAAAGTGTTTTTTCTTTCATGGTGAAATTCCTTCAGAATCTTCTTCATCTTCGTTTTAAAGAACGTAGACTTAGGACAAGGAGAATGGTTTTCTAGCTCCTAGCATAAACATAGCAGAAAAAAAATAAAATAAAAAACAGAGGTTGTCAATGGATTCAAGTACCCATCAAAGCTATCAAAATCAAAACAACCAATCCAATTCTGGGTTATTACGTTTTCGTTCAGCTCCAAGTTCTCTCCTCGCTACCATTGATTGCGGCGTCAACAAAGGTGGTTTCGAGTCTAGATTCATAAATCCAAGCAGTGGCGGCGATAACGAAACCGAGGATAAATCTGGGTCAGAGGCGGCTGTTAACTATGCCAATTCGGCGCCGACTTATTCAGGATTGCCGCCTCAGTATCCGAGGCAGAGTTGTCCAATGGATAACTCGTATGAGTTATTGGGATTGAATCATCACGGTCAAGGGAAACCCGTTACTTCTAGCTTAATGAGACAAAGCAGCTCCCCTCCAGGGCTTTTTACCAACTTATCTGTTCAAAATGGTATTCTTTCTTGTTTAAAAATGATTAGCTTTTTTGCATATAGCTTTTGCCTCACTCTCTTTTTCTTGTTTTGCCATTTTATACGTTCACTTTCTTTCGGGATTTAACATTAGCTCACTTGGCACTGTTACGAGGATTCAAACCATGTTTAAAGTGCATTCATTCTTTCGGACTCACTAAATTTTATGTTTTATCGATTTAATCTTAAAGTTAAAGTCATGTTTAAGTATGTTTTCACTTTGATTTAGTAAGCATATATAGAAAACTTTATGCTTTTGACTTTTGTACTCCTTTTTATAATTTGGCACGGAATTAAGTTGATATTTTTTATAATGTTTATAACACTCTTAAGTAGAAAAATAGAAAAATAAATCTGAACGTGTCTTATATTAGCAACAATATCAATTTTAATGGAATTAAAATTCAATTGGTAAAAATTGATATTTTGGTTGTGCTATATTGATGAATAGATTTCTATAAACTATAGAATGGAAAAAGTATTATGGAGACCTTTAAATTATGAGTCAAGTTATATTTTACTTCTTTAATAAAAAATAGTAGAATTAGTCTCTGTATCTGTGTGGTTGACAGAATACATGTACCTTATTATGACATACATGAGCTAATTTTTAACTGTATAAATGGATAAAGTCTTTAACAAAAGAATTAGTTTGCTCTTTGATCCAATATATATACACTAATTTACCCATTTTTGAGTAAAGGGGACAATGGAATATGATACCTAGTACAAGTGTCTTCATGTTACTTTTACCGTTATAGAACCTGAATGTATAGATGCTGTATATCTAGTGATGTTAAGCGAAATAGATTGAATAACTTGCAGGGTTTTCTGGCATGAAAGGTTTGGGAAACTACGGTGGGGTGAATGGTACAAGTGGAGAATTAAGTCCATCATCAAATAGATTAAAGAATCAGATTAGTTTCTCATCGAGACAACCTTCATCATTAGGCATTTTGTCTCAGATTTCTGAAATCGAAAATGAAAACCTTGGGGCTAATAGCTTTGATGGTGGCAAACCTGAATACCAATGTGGTTCTTGGAATGAATCTGCACAATTGACTGAGAAGCACAAGTTGTTTACCAATAACCAGGTATATTTGTTTAGTTTCATATCAACTAACATGCATCTTTCTCTTAAATCTCTCAACATAGTTTTATTATTATATCATTTA
Organism: Gossypium hirsutum; assembly: GCF_007990345.1. Lineage (NCBI taxonomy): Eukaryota > Viridiplantae > Streptophyta > Magnoliopsida > Malvales > Malvaceae > Gossypium > Gossypium hirsutum. The sequence continues at coordinate 114,579,908 of NC_053424.1, read as the reverse complement.
GTGACTGTTTTTATCAAATAGAATGGAGATATTGGAAGTGGTGTTCATGTATTACCGCGCCATTTGAGTCTGCCAAAAACTTCGAACGAGATGGCTGTCATGGAGAAGTATCTACAGTTCCAAGATTCAGTCCCTTGTAAGATTAGAGCTAAGCGTGGTTGTGCTACTCATCCTCGAAGCATTGCAGAAAGGGTAATTCAACCTTATTTGGAGATTTGTTAGTGTGGATTGTAAAGGGTTAAAATAAATTACTTTTTGCAGGTGAGAAGAACTCGTATCAGTGAACGGATGAGAAAACTTCAAAAGCTTGTTCCAAACATGGACAAGGTAAGAGGTTTTTGGTCACAGTTTTGGACAGAATATATAGTGTCTGTAATTAGAAACTGAATTGAAATTTTGGGCAGCAAACAAACACAGCAGACATGTTGGATTTGGCTGTGGAGTACATCAAGGACCTTCAAAAACAGTTCAAGGTACGTAATGAAGGACACCCTTTTACTCTCTTGCTAAAACTTTTATAATCATCGTCTTACAATTGCAATGATGATGGTTTTGTTGCAGTCTCTAAGTGACAATCGTGCAAACTGCAAGTGCTTAAATACTCAGAAGACAGTCCCTAATCAAATTTTATGATTTCCTTTTCTTTTGTGGGAAAGATCCATCATCGACAAGGATGGAGAGAAGTGGGGCAGAATTTTTTCTGAGATGATAGAATTTGAATCTGTATCAAATAAATGTTCGACAAGAACTTTAATCACTGTTCCGTATAAGTCAAAACAGGCAGAATTTTGATACGAATGAGTTGTTGTTGTCGGGTTTTTTTGGAATGTAAAACGTTTGGTTGCATTTTCAGCACAAGACTCGAATCCTAAGCTAAGAAAGCTTCCCACTTTGAGGAAATAATATGGAATAAAACGAAAAATGTATAGGAAATAACAAGGTTTTTTATTTCAATTCTTGGCTTTTGTTATCCACGTAGAACTATTTCTATTTCTTGTAAAAGCTTCCGCTTTAAATATTATATATAAGATACATAGGATTTGATAATAGTGAATATTGATTTTTAATAAATGATCATAATTTTAATTTTTAAAATATTACTTTAAATGATTTTCGATAAAAGTTAAATATTATAATTTAAATATTTTGTTAAAAAAAGAAATTATTTTAAATAAAATTGAGCTGATATTTTCAGAATTATACTTATTCTATTTAATATGATTTTTAATTGAAAAACTGAGTTTACCGTTGTTATTTCAGAAAAAATAAATTTAAGCATTTGGGGGTACAGCTTACAAGATTTTTTTTTTGATCAAAATATAGATTGGCTCATTATTTTTTTAAAATAAAGACAAATAAATATCACAGACCCTTTCAACTCAACAGCAGGTTTGCCCGAGAGGTTAAGGGGGAAGACTTAAGATCTTCTGTACATAAGTACACGTGGGTTCGAACCCCACAGCCTGCAAACATTTTAGAAAATTTAGTTAAAATTTTAGAAAATTCAATAGAAAAAGGAAAGTTTAAAACAAATTATAAAAATTTATTTTTTATTAAAAATTATAAAATTCAAGAAAATTAAATTTTATAAAAATTTAAATATCCAAAAATTACTATAAATTGAAGAAATTACAAATTAAAAAAAAGAAAATCTTGGTTAAAATTGTAGAAAATTACAAAAAAAATAGGAAGTTTAAAATAAATTACAAAATATTAGGAAAATTATAAAAATGCAAGAAGTTTAAAAATTATAAAAATTCAAATATATATTCTAAAAGTACTATAAGTTGAAGAAAATATATATCTCGGTTAAAATTGTATAAAAAATACATAATCTCTAAAAAGTATAAAAATTCAAAAAATAATTTGACCATCTTTGACTAATGCTGGCTGAGATTGACTGAAAACGAATTCTAATCGTCGGTCAACAGTCAACACCATTATATGTTGAACATTGATAATCGATGTTGGTCAACTTCAGTCAATGTTGGTCATCACGATCAAAGCCAGTCAAACCATTTTCTAGCTTTTAAAATATTTTTATATATATTTTTTTATTTTTAGAAATTAATATTTAAAAGGTATATTTTTATTTTTACCACTTTGTAATATTTTAACTAACATTTTTAGAATCTATATATTTTAGAAATTATATATTTTAATTTTTTTAATTTATCAATTTTTATATAATATTTAAAATTGAAACCTCAAAAAAAAAACCCTTAGTTATCGGATTGCTGTTTGGGAGATGATCTTAACGATAGAGTGATTATTTTGTAATAAAACAATAATATAAGTGACTAAAATGTAACATTTTAAACATAAATAACTAAAATATAACTTGAGGAAAATAAAAGTGTCTATTTTGTTAATTTACCTAATTTGAATCTATTATGTCTAGTTTTGTTTGAGAATAGTATTGATGTGCTGCTGGTGTGATTGGAATTGGTAAGATGTAAGCTACAGGCTTTACATAATTTATTTTATTTGCTCAGCAGCTACATATTTCAAGCACAAATATGGTGTTGCTTAGAAGGGATTAAAACGTAGTATAGGGTAGCACACAAGTGGCTGAGCCATTTCTGAAGCGAATCCTGGCCCTGGGTTTAAATCAACTTTCTCACCACCCTTCACTTCCCAATCAAAGCACTGAACCAACGACCCTACTGCTGCATGCATCACCAACATGGCAAGTGAAGCTCCTGGGCATCCTCTTCGACCACTCCCGAATGGAAGGAACCTAAAGTTTTGACCCTTGAATTCCATTTGATGCTCTCCGATTTTCTCATCAGAGCTGTCTAAGAACCTTTCAGGATCGAATTCATCAGGGTTTTTCCATGAATCAGGGTCTCTCATGACAGCATAGCAGTTGACCAGTACTCGGGTCTTAGCTTTCACCATGAACCCATTCACAGTACAATCTTCACCACATTCCCTGATGATCAAGGGAGCTGAAGGATGAAGCCTTAGAGTTTCTCTTATGACAGCTCTAAGATATGGAAGATTTGGGATATCAGACTCTTTGATTAGCCTGTTAGGTCCTACTATTGTATTGATTTCATCTCTAAGCTTGTGAAAAGCTTTTGGGTTATTAATGAGCTCCCCCATTGCCCATTGCATGGCTGACGATGATGTATCAGTACCTGCCATGAAAATATCCTTTTTTTGCACATTAAATATCAAGTTAGAGACAGCATTTTCATGGCTTAATTAGTTAACCACTTACCAATTTCATTAAATTATTAGTAAGTTTATATTTTAGTTATTTAATTTTAAAAAGTTACAAAATGGTCATTGAACTATTCGAAAATTTTTACTTAAATTATTGGGATGTTAAGTTTTTTTAAGAAAAAAAATCCGGCTAGCGAGACGATTGGTATGGTGGATTAGTATCTATGGACAAGTAGAAGAAAACTGTTTCAATTTTAATTCATAAATTCATGACGTTTAAAGTTGTTTCATAAAAAAAAACTGAACTGTAGAAGAGAAAAGAAAGGAGACTTTCGATTGGTGCAGGTAATAATATGAACAAAAAAGGCTTTGCAGTAACAATTTTAACAATTCAGTAATTTAATAAAAACTTTTGAATAATTTAGTGACATTTTGCAACTTATTAAAGTGAAGTGACCAAACCATAAAAATACTAATACTTTAGTAACCTTGGTATAGTTTACTTTAAAAGCTATAATAACTTACCAGCAAGAAGGACTTGATATCCTTCATGGAAATCTTGACTTCAGCAGTAGGATCTCTGTAAACCTCCAACAAAATATCCAACAAATCTTGCTCTTGATTCTCATCATAATAACCCTTAGTTGCTTTCTCTTGATGTTCTTGAATGATCCTTTCCACCAAACGGTCATACTTCAACAAAGCCGATTTAAGCTTCTTCCCATTCCCCGAGAAATCCAATACCTTCAAAGGACCCAACACATCTCCAACATTAATCTTCCCTGAAAGCTTCAAACATGTCCTAATCAGCTCTTTAATCTCAGAAGCATCATTATCATTCCCTGAACAACGAGTACTCATCGCCATTCTACAGATAGTATTGTTTGTCAAGGTAGTCAACTCGCTGCTCAAATCACAGGGCTTTCCTTCTTTACAACGCTTCATCACGTACTCCACCAGCTTCACCTTCTCTTGGTCTCGGATATCAGCGAACTTGTCTAGCTGAGGGACGGCTAAGAGCCTTGTCATGCAAAGTTTCTTCATGAAACGCCAGTAATCACCGTATTGAGCTAAAACAAACCTTGAGCCTCTATAAATGAAGTATTCTGAGGAACCAAATTCGGGTCTAGAACAAAAATTGAGTTCTTGGGTTTTAAAAATTTCTTTGGCAACAGTGGCGTTGGATACAACAACGCAAGATGATGCACCGAGGCGGATCCGCATGAGAGGGCCATAGCGTTTAGCTAGGGCTTGGAAAGATTTTGGAAGGACAGAGGTGACCATGTGGAGGTGGCCAATGAAAGGGAGAGAAAACGGGCTCGGTGGCTCGGGGTCTTGATGCTTCAAAATGTTTTTCATGAAAGAGTGGAGTAGGACAACAGTGATGAACCAAATGAAACATTGAAAGTAATATTGATCAACATCTATGGAAATCAATGCCATGGTGAATTGGAGAATGGCTTGTCAACGCTTGGCTTTTAACATGCCTTTTATAAAGCATTTTAATTTCTCTCATTTTCCATTTGTTTTTTTGGCTATATGTTTCCATTTAATAAGAATATATATTCTTATTATAAATGTTATGGTTTGATTGATAGAATTTTGGATAAGTACACTTAAAATTTATGATTTTATACCACTTAACTAAGTTAAACAATCACATATTATCAACTATTTTTAAAAATAATTTTATTTTAAAGGTGTTTTATCATGCATTTTGAAAACTTATACAATTATTGGCGACATCAACTATATAAACCTTAACTAGGAGTGAAGTCAAAATTTTTAGGGAGTTAAAATTAAATTGTAATTTTTACGATAATAAAATATAAATTTATCATTTTAATGCTTTATATCTTTATAATTTTTAAAAGATTAAATTAAATTTTTATTATTTTTACAGTGAGTTAAAGTGTAAATTTATCTTTACTAGCATAAATGAAAATTTTTATATTTTAAGGAGTAGAGGCCATGCAAGCCCTAACTATGCCCCTATACTCAAGAATAAAATTTTATATTCTATGCCATATTATATACGTTATCTAATTTATTAAAAATATATAAATTTATATGTATATATTTTTTAATACATCAAATATATCATATGCATATATGCTGGATTTTATTTATTTTTATTGTTATAACATGTGACATAGTACAATTATTACTCTTATGACATGTAACATAGTACAATTTTATACTTTATTGTTTATTTTAATTGTTGTTAAGAGATTTTCATTTTAGAAGCCTACAAAGTTTCGTCTGCCTGCATGTCCAATATTGTTTTTAGTGAAAGTTTGCATCTCAATTTTACGAAGAGATTGAGTACTTGAAGAGATAACTTAAAGAGTTAATGAGTTTAATAGAGTGAAAGTGTCTTGTAAGGTGTAATAGATGAACCACACAAGCTCATATTGTCACTCCAATAAAATCTCAAAATTTGTACTTGGTAGAATTTAAACTTATGACATACTCTTATTGATCATTTTATGAATTCAATGAGACGTTCTCAATCTATTAAACTTACTACCTCTTCAATCTACCTTTATAAATATTTTAGTTTTTCACCAAATCGAAAGATAAAATCCTACTTAAAAATGTTAAAACAGCCATCAACTCTAAATAAACTGCACAAATTTCTCCCGGAAACATCGTTACCACCAATATTATTTAAGATTTAACCAAGTTTTCAATGCTTAAAGAAAGAAGAGAATCTTTTATCCCAAAATTTCCCCCCTGCATGGGACAAACATGGGATGGAGACTAAGCAAATAAGGTTAGGGTACCATCCGGATTCTCATCGAGCATGGGTATTAATTATAGTTAGTACTTAATTATGGTTTCCATTCACGTTTTCAAATCAATGGTTTCCATGCAATAATTTTAGAAATTTTGTTTTAGAAAAGTAGTAGAACAAAAATCTCAAAAACTTGGAAATACTTTAGGACAAAATACACTCAATCATACATAGAAACTTCGTTTTCCAGTCAACAATTTGTTTAATTTATTGGATTTATCTTTATTTCTCTATTATTTGTTTACTATTGAAATATTATTCATATTTTTTGAATAAATTTTTAATAAAAAAATAAAAATATAATCATCCTCAAGCTTTAAAACAATTGCTAAGTGGCTAAAAAAAATGAGCACTTGCGTATTTTGAGAACTCTTGTAGACTCTTAATTATCATTTTCATATTTTTTAACATATCCATATATATATATAATAAATTTAGATATTAACATTATTTAAACCCAAATAGGTTGGTATGACAAATACCCAAATATTAATTCGAAATAGGTGAAATTCTCCTATTAGTTTGTATAAATAAATTGTAGATTTAATTTATGTGCTCTAATTTGGTCAATTTTATTTCTTATGCTTTTTGAATTTTGAAATTTCAAACACGATTCAAATGATCGTAATTAAATATGTTAGGTCAAATTATACTATTTGTCTTGTATTATCCATAATTTGTGACTTTAGTCCATATTCTCCAATTTGATCATTTATTGTCCCTATACTTTTTTGAATTTTGAAATTTTAGTCTTAACTCAAATAGTAACTTTTAAATCTATTAACTAAAATAACATGTTTTTTTTTATTAAACATGATAATAATTGTGCCAATAATATAAGGAAATTGAATCAAACAAAAATTACATTTATAAATTGCGCAAACCAAAATTCATATATCATATTGTATACTAAATTAAAGTTCACACATAATTTTTAAAATTATCCCTTTTTATAATGATTTAAAGGACTTCTTTAGATTTTTTTTCCCAAAACTTTGAAACTTCTTTATAAACCTTTGAAACTTCAAATTTGTTTTATGAATTTTTTGAATTTGTAGAATATTTTATAAGGTTTATTTACTGTAGTTATTTTTTTTAAATAATTCAACTATTTGTTCTTCTACAAGTAGCTACTTATATATATAAAATTTCAAAACTAAATCAATGGTCGAATTGGTCAAGTTATTGATTTGTTGGTTTAATTGGATGGATCAACTCAATTAAATAAATTTATAAAAAATAAAAAAATAAAAAATCCAATTCAACGACCTGATTCAACTAGTTTTTTGATCAAACCATACTGGTTTCCAAGTCAACTAGTTCAATTTCCTTCCCTAAACAAGTACTCTAACTGATTTTTTGGTTCAACTGATTCGATGAGTCACTCCGATTCGATTCAAACAACCTTAATATATAATCACATTAACATTTAGTAATGGTCACGTCAACTACCTTTATTTACTCAGTTTTAAATACTGCAATGATTAAATTGCCTTGTTTATTTTGATAGAAACTAAATTTCTTATTACCTTATAATTCAAATCTAAATCACGATTTAGCTTTTGAAGTATAACTATTTTTCTACTTTGGTATTTAAATTTTTTGTCTCAATTTGATACTTAAATATTAAAAAACACTTTTGACTTTGATCAACTCTTGACCGGCCGTTGACTGAGCATTGATCAGCCTCGTGGCGCTATTAAAACATTCCATGTGTCCTTTTTATTTTTAGTATTATATATTATATTGATTAAAAATGTAAAAAGAAATCATATATAATATATAAAAGAATTTTTTTAAAAAGTTTTAAAATAAATATTTTTTATTATAAAATTTTAAAATATATAATTATAAATTTTAAGAAGTAAAAATAATATATAAAAATTAAAAATGCATTTAAATTCCAAGTAATTGCAAAAAAAATTGAAATTTAAATACTTTTTAGAATTTTAGAATTTTATAAAAAAATATTTTCAAACCTTTTTAATTATTTTTAAATTTTTTACAAAATTCTTTTACATTTTTTAAAATAATATTTTTAATTTCAACTAATATCTTATCAATTATCATTTTTTTAAATTTTATTTAATAAAATATATAAATTTTCTAGATTTTA